>NW_007732797.1:7647-8848 GCF_000696425.1 Galeopterus variegatus
AAAAGGTCTGCAAATTCTCTAGCTTATTGCTAAAGAATATTTGTCCTAATGATTTCAAAACTTCCAAAAGAATATTCACAGAATTAATTCTGATTCCATATTATGCTTGTCACTTAAGTACCCAGGTTCAGAATAACATGATCTCTGAGGTTTTCATGACCCATGGGGGCAGATTGCCATGGGCGCTGGTGAAATTTGTTGTAACTGTATGAAGATATAAGTAGTTCCACTTAGAAAGTGCATATTGTTTTCCTTAAAATACTTTGAAAATTGAGCCAAGCTAAGTGTTCCCACCAGAAAGGCCCAAGATCCACGGAGACCATGTGCCCAGCAGTGCCAGCACANATTTCAAAACCTCCAAAAGAATATTCACAGAATTAATTCTGATTCCATGTTATGCTTGTCACTTAAGTACCCAGGTTCAGGATGACATCATCTCTGAGGTTTTCATGACCCATGGGGGCAGATTGCCATAGGGGCTGGTGGAATTTGTTGTAACTGTATGAAGATATAAGTAGTTCCACTTAGTAAGTGCATATTGTTTTCCTTAAAATACTTTGAAAATTGAGCCAAGCTGAGTGTTCCCACCAGAAAGGCCCAAGATCCACGGAGACCATGTACCCAGCAATGCCAGCACATGACTGAGCAGGTAGGCCTCACCATCGCCGGACTCCATCCTCAGCCTGGCTGAGTGTGGGCTGACCAGAAAGGCACCTCCCTGGAGAAGCCCAAGACCCGAGGTGACCTTGCACGTGACGTGCCAGTGGGCGACTGAGGAGACACTGAGGCAGCAATGACAAATTGTCAGCCCCAGCAGTATCCTAGCCAGACAATAGTGTCAAAACAGTGAACCATGGAATCCCTTGCCACAATGACTAAACATCAAAGGAAAGATACCAGAAATACAAAAANGCTATTTCTTTCTCTTTTTTAATTGTTTTCATTATTTCATAAATTCTTTTAAACTCATACAAAACTAGTATTTCTTAAGGCAGGTAGCATAATTTTTTGCTTTAAGCTAGTAGGCCAAATATATGTGCACCATCAAGAAAGTTTTGATACGTTCTCATAAGAGATGACCTGGCATAAGCAATTTGTTGTCAGTTTTCTCCACTACAGTAATGCCAAAAGGTCTGCAATTTCTCTAGCTTATTGCTAAAGAATATTTGTCCTAATGATTTCAAAACCTCCAAAAGAATAT
>NW_007732797.1:10626-11296 GCF_000696425.1 Galeopterus variegatus
ATGATATATTCAAAATACTAAAAGACAGAGATTGCCAGCCAGGAATACTCTACTCTGCAGGGATATCCTTCCTAAATGAAGGGCAAATAGTATATTTCTCAGACAAACAAACACTGCAGGAGTTCACTGCCACATGACCACCCTTACAAGAAATTCTCAAAGGAGTACTGGTTTTGGTACCAGAAAAATAACTACCACTGCCATATAAACTCAAGAAATATCAAAACCCACTAGTAAAGTAAAAATGTCAATGATGAAGAGAAAAAATAAATGCTTATCTACAACACAAGGAACCAACAAATACAGAAGACAAACAGTAAATCAGAAAGAAAGGAACAAAAGACACTTAAGACATCTGAAGAAAAACCAATAAAATGCTAGGAGTGAATCAACACTTTTCAATAACAACTCTTAATGTAAAAGGATTAAATTCCCCAATCAAAAGACACAGACTGGCTGACTGGGTTATAAAGGAGGAACCAACTATATGCTGCCTGCAAGAGACCCACCTCACCTATAAAGACTCACGTAGACTAAGAGTAAAAGGATGGAAAAATATTTACCATGCAAACAGAAATGATAAACGAGTTGGAGTAGCTATTCTTATGTCTGATAAAATAGACTTTAAACTAAAAACCATAAAAAGGGATAATGAGGGCTACTACATAAT
>NW_007732797.1:13130-17763 GCF_000696425.1 Galeopterus variegatus
GAAAGAAAGGCAATTTTCCCAAACTCATTCTATGAAGCAAATATCATCCTGATACCAAAACGGGGTAAAGATACAAGTAAAAAAGAAAACTACAGGCCAATATCCTTGATGAATATAGATGAAAAAATCCTCAATAAAATACTAGCTAATAGAATACAGCAACACATAGGAAAATTTATACATCATGATCAACTGGGATTCATCCCAGGGATGCAAGGTTGGTTGAACATATGCAAATCAACTAAGGTGATACACTATATCAATAAAATCAAACACAAGGACCATATAATCATCTCGATAGATGTTAAAAAAGCATTTGATAAAATTCAACACTCACTCATGATAAAGACTCTCCACAAGTGAGGTATAGATGGAAAGCATCTCAACGTAATAAAAGCCATATATGATAAACCCACTGCCAATATCATCCTGAATTGGGAAGAGCTGAAAGCATTTCCTTTAAGAACAAGAATGAGACAAGGATGCCCACTCTCACCACTCCTATTCAACATAGTGCTGGAAGTACTAGCCAGAGCAATCAGACAAGAGAAGGAAATAAAGGGCATCCAGATTGGAATGTATGAAGGCAAACTGTCCCTGTTTGCAGATGACATGATCTTATATATCAAACAGCCTAAAGCCTCTACAAAAAAACTCTTGGAATTGATAAATTATTTCAGNTTACTGTAAAAGGATTAAATTCCCCAATCTAAAGACACAGACTGGCTGACTGGATTAAAAAAGGATGCTGCCTTCAAGAGACCTACTTCACCTACGAAGACTAACAGAGACTAAGAGTGAAAGGATCGAAAAAGATTTACCATGTAAACAGAAATGAAAAATGAGCTAGAATAGCTATTCTTATATATGACAAAATAAACTTTAAACTAAAAACCATAAAAAGAGATAATGAGGGCCACTACACAATGATAAAAGGATTCATCCATCAAGAAGACATAACAATCATAAATATATATGTACCCAATGTCGGAGCAGCCAGATTAATAAAGCAAACTCTATTGGATCTAAAAAAGGACATAGACAATAATACCATAATAGCAGGGGACCTGAACACCCAACTATCAATATTGGACAGCTCATCCAGGCAAAGAATCAGCAGAGAAATACAAGATCTAAACAACACTCTAGACCAATTGGACTTGGCAGATATCTACAGAACATTCCATCCAACAACCTCAGAATATTCATTCTTTGCATCAGCACATGGATCATTCTCCAGGACAGATCACATGTCAGGTCACAAATCAAGTCTCAATAAATTAAAAAAAAAATTGGAATTATCCCATGTATTTTTTCAGACCATAATAAATTAAAATTAGAAATCAATAACAAACAAAATTCTGGAAACTATAAAAACACATGGACATTAAAGAGCATTCTTCTTAATGACATATGGGTCCAAGAAGAAATCAAACAGGAAATCAAAAAATTCATTGAAACTAATGAAAACAGTGATACATCATACCAAAACCTGCAAGATACTGCAAAAGCAGTACCAAAGGGGAAATTTATTGCATTAAATGCTTACTTCAGAAGAGTGGAAAGATTGCAAGTGAACAACCTCATATTTCACCTTAAAGAACTAGAAAAAGAAGAACAATCCAAACCCAAAGTTAGCAGATGGAAAGAAATCATTAAGACCAAGCAGAACTTAATGAAATTAAAACCCCCCAAATGATGCAAAAGATCAACAAATCAAAAAGTTGGCATTTTGTAAAGGTAAATAAAATTGACAAACCATTAGCAAGGCTAACTAAAAACAGAAGAGAGAAGACCCAAATAATAAAAATTAGAAATGAAAACAGTGACATTACAACTGATACCTCTGAAATACAAGGAATCATTAGAAACTACTATAAATAACTATATGCCAACAAATTTGAAAATCTCGAGGAAATGGGTAAATTTCTGGAAACACACAAACTACCAAAGCTGAGCCAAGATGATGCAGAAAACCTGAACAGACTAATAACAATGAAAGAGATTGAAGCTGTTATCAGAAGGCTCCCAACAAAGANAAAAAGTTGATATTACCATTGATACCTTTGAAATACAAGGAATAATTAGAGACTACTATAAACAACTATATGCTGACAAATTTGAAGATCTGGAGGAAATGGATAAATTTCTGGACACACACAAACTGCCAAAACTGAGCCAAGAAGCTGTAGAAAATCTGAACAGACCAATAACAATAAAAGAATTGAAGCTGTTATCATAAAGCCAAAACAAAGAAAAGCCCAGGACCAGATGGATTCACAGCAGAATTGTAGCAAACATTCAGAGACAAATTGACACCAATTCTTTACAAACTATTCCAGAAGACTGAAAGAAAGGCAATTTTCTCAAACTCATTCTATGAAGCAAACACAACCCTGATACCAAAACTAGGTAAAGATACAATTAAAAAAAGAAAACTACAGGCCAATATCCTTGATAAATATAGATGAAAAAATCCTCAATAAAATACTAGCTAACAGAATACAGCAACACATATGAAAAATTATATATCATGATCATGTGGGATTCATCCCAGGGATGAAAGGTTGGGTCAACATGTGCAAATCAATTAATGTGATACACCATATCAGTAAAATCAAACACAAGGGCCATATGATCATCTCTGTAGGTGCTGAAAAAACATTTGATAAAATTCAACACTCATTCATGATAAAGACTCTCTACAAGTTAGGTATAGATGCAAAGTATCTCAACATAATTAAAGCCATGTATGAAAAACCCTCTGCCAATATCATCCTGAATGGGGAAAAGCTGAAAGCTTTTCCTTTAGGAACAGGAAGGAGACAAGGATGCCCACTCTCACCACTCCTATTCAACAGAGTGTTAGAAGTATTAGCTAAAGCTATCATACAAGAGAAGGAAATAAAGGGCATCTGGATTGGAAAAGATGCAGTTAAAATGTCCCTGTTTGCAGATGACATGATCCTATATATTGAACAGCCTAACGCCTCTACAAAAAAAGTCTTGGAGTTGGTAAATGATTTCAGCAAAGTGGCAGGATACAAAATCAACACACAAAAATCAGTAGCATTTCTATTCTCCAATAGTGAACATGCAGAAAGAGAAATCAAGAAAGCTTTCCCATTTACAATAGCCACCAAAAAAATAAAATACTTAGGAATTGAGTCAAACAAAGATGTGAAAAATCTCTATAATGAGAACTACAAACCACTGCTGAGAGAAATTAAAAAGGGCATAAGAAGATGGAAAGATATCCCATGATCTTGGATTGGAAGAATCAACATTCTGAAAATGTCCATACTGCCCAAAGTGATATACAAATTCAATGCAATTCACATCAAACTTCCAATGATATTTTTCTCAGAAATAGAAAAAAACTATCCAGACATTTATATGGAATAACCAAATACCACACATAGCCAAGGCAATTCTGAGCAAAATAAATAAATAAATAAATAAAAATAAAAATGGAGGCATAACATCACCTGACTTTAAACTATACTACAAAGCTATAATAACCAAAATGGCATGATACTGACATAAAAACAGACACACTGATCAGTGGAATAGAAGAGAGAATTCAGAAATCAACCCACACACCTACAGCCATCTGATCTTTGACAAAGGCACCAAACATACACACTGGGGAAGAGACTGCCTCTTCAGCAAATGGTGCTGGGATAACTGGATATCCATATGTGGGAGAGTGAAACTAGACCCATACCTCAAACCATATACTAAAATCAACTCAAAATGGATTAAAGAATTAAATATACACCCTGAAACAGTAAATCTTCTTAAAGAAAACATAGGAGAAACACTTCGGTAAGTAGGACTGGACACAGACTTCATGAATACGACCCCAAAAGCAGAGGCAACCAAAGGAAAAGTAAACAAATGGGATCATATCAAAGTAAAAGGCTTCTGTACAGCAAAAGAAGCTATTAACAGAGTTAAAAGACAACCAACAGAGTGGGAGAAAATATTTGCAAAATATACATCTGACAAAAGATTAATATCCAGAATATACAAGGAACTCAAATAATTTTATAACAAAAAAAACAGCAACCCAATTAAAAAATGGGCAAAAGAGCTGAATAGGCATTTCTGAAAGGAAGATATATGAATGGCCAACAGACACATGAAAAAATGCTCAACATCACTCAGCATTTTGGAAATGCAAATCAAAACCACACTGAGATACCATCTCATCCCAATACAAAATACTGTGATATACAAAAGACTAATATATAAAAGACTGTGAATGAGAAATGCTGGCAAAGTTGCAGAGAAAAAGGAACTCTCATACATTGTTGGTGGAACTGCAAAATGGTGCAGCCTCTTTGGAAAATGGTATGGAGGTTCCTCAAACAATTGCAGATCGATCTACCATATGACCCAGCTATCCCACTACTGGAAATATACCCAGAGGAATGGAAATCATCAAGTCAAAGGTTTACCTGTTCTCCAGTGTTCATTGCAGCACTATTTACAATAGCTAAGAGTTGGGACCAGCCGAAATGTCTATCATCAGATGAGTGGATAAGGAAACTGTGGTATATCTACACATTGGAATACTACTCTGCTATAAAAAAGAATGAAATACTGCCATTTGCAACAACATGGATGG
>NW_007732797.1:17964-18823 GCF_000696425.1 Galeopterus variegatus
AGGGAGGTTTTGGTAATGGGCCACAATAATCAATCACATTGTATATTGACAAAATAAAATACAATTTTTAAAAAAAATAATTATGTTTCCTGTTACCAATGCTGATGATAAGATCTCAAAATAATAGAAGACCAATATTGGCCTTAATCATTGGAATAAATATGGACCAATTTATTTTAACAAACGGCAAGGTTGGTTTTGTAACCTAGTAGCCTAGGTGGTTTTGTAACCTTCAGAGAAGTAGGCAGATCCTTAAAGAATATAGTGTTCCAGGATAAATAGGCAAGCAACCTTTGCTCAAACTATAAAACCCAGGGAAATAGATAATTGATGACAGGCACCTAGCCCAATAACAAATCATGACTACTTGCTCATTGTCTGGAAGTGAGTCATTATTTTTAGCCCTGGGCCCCTATGAAGGACAGTATTTGCACCTAAGCCCCTTCATTTACTTTATTAGACCTGCTTTACATGATGAGATCTTGGACATCAAGCCAGAGCACGGTGCTTTAATGGGATAAGGCTTTGGGGGAGGACGGTATTGTGGGAGGGCTGTGTGTATTATGCCCATAGTAGGTATATGAATTGTCATATATTTGGAAACATGTACTTTTCATAAAATGAGAGCATTATTTCCTATCATAAGTGCTCTTTATCAACATTGGCACTCTGCCATTGAGAGGTAGAGTTTATATCCTTATTCCCTTAAACCACGGTGGGCTTCTGTGACAGCCTCAACTAATAGAGTATGACAGAAGTTACACAATGTGACTTTCAAAGCTAGATCAAAAAAGACAATACAGAGGGCCGGCCCGGTGGCGCACTGGATAGTGCGCTGCTTGGGAAGCGCGGCGGCGCT
>NW_007732797.1:19715-27698 GCF_000696425.1 Galeopterus variegatus
AAAAAAAAAAAAAAAAAAGACAATACAGATTAAGCCTGTTTCTCTCTTTTAGAATGTTTCCCGTTACAATCCAGATGCTGTGATTTTAGTAAACTTAGACCACATAGAAAGTTAACTTGCAGAAGAACTGGGGCTATTGCCTCTCACACCTAGCTGGACCCTCGGGTAAGAGTCAGCACCAACTTACCAGCCTAGTGAGTGAGCCAGCTTGAAATTAGTCATCCAGCCTTCAGTCAGACCACTGTAGCTGACATTGCATGCAACAGAGCTAAGCTTTTCCCATCAATTCCTATGTAAATTGGAGACTCATAAGAAAAATAAATAATTTTTTAAGCAAATATGTTTGATTTAACTGTAACTTTGAAAGAAGTCTGGAAAACAGGTAGTGGGACCGTTCCAACTATATTCTTTATCATGATTGTTTTGGTCATTGAATACATTGCATTTTCACCTAAATTTAAAAATGTGGTTGAAGAAAAAATAAAAGCCTATTGAGGTTTTTATTCAGTATGCACTGAATGTAAAGGTGAATTTTTGGGAGAATTGGTGCAGTGAGTGTATTGAATCATCTATTACATGTGCATGTACACATTTAGGATTGTTATACCTTCCTAATTAATTTTCCATTTTATCATTATGATATGTTCATCTTCATCTCTGATGCTACTTATTGAATTGAAGACTACATTATCTGATATCTATATAGCCATTTGAACTTTCTTAGCTGTATTTTTATTTTTTATGTTTCTGATGAGAAGCAAGCCATCATTTATACTACTGTTACATTGTATGGAATGCTTTTTTTTTTCTTTGACAGATTTTAGTTTGGTTAGTTTGACTACATTTATGAAGCTGTAGGTTTCTCTCATTTTATCTGCTTTTGGTTTACTGAGATGCTTGATTTGTAGGTTTAGATTTTTCAATAAACTGGGGGAATTTTCAACCATATTTCTTCAAATATTTTATTGCTGTCACATTTTCTGTCCTCTCCTGATACTCTAATTAAGTGTTTGTTTAACTATTTGATATAGTTTTAGAAGTTGTTGGGGGCGACCTTCATACTTATTAGTCTTTTTATTCTTTACTCTTCAGATTAGTTGACATCTCCATTTTGTCTTTAAATTTACTGCCCTTTTTTCTGCAGTATCAAATATGCTAAGTTTGTAAAGTAAATTTTATTCTTCCATATCTTTTACTTTTCACTCTCAGAATCCATTTGGATTTATTTATAGTTTCCATGTAATTCACTCCCATTTGTTCACTGATTATGTCAATCTTCTTCAGTCAATTCTTTGATTATATTTTTAATAGTTTATTTATAGTCCCTTCCTGCTGCTTTCAAGATCTGGATAATTGTGTAGTCTCTACCTATGACTGTTTTTCTGTTTAGTATGGAATGTGTTTTTCTGCTTCTTTGCAAATCTAATGCTGGTATGCTAGACATTACAGATGTTGGATCATAGGGAGTCTGGATTATGTTATCTTTCTTCAAATAGTGTTGACCTTTGTTTTGAAAAGCAGTTGAATTACTAGCAGATGGTTTTGCTACTTTGGGGCTTGTATTATTCTTTATTAGAATAGGTCTGTTTTGATTTTGTACATAGCCATGAGTTTAGGCTTTTTGCTAAAGCATGCTCCTTTTACCCAAAATGTGACTTTTCTAGGCTCTCAGTTGAATGTCTGCAGTGCTTAGAGAGGTCTCTTCATCTTGCCTGAGACAGAACTCCAACACTTCCCAAACTTCTGCAAATTCTGAGAGTTCTACTTAGCTTTAACTACACAGCAACCATTCTCCACCAAAACTCATGGATTTTCCCTTCATGGGCCCAGCCCAGCATATAGAACCAAGGTTCTATGAGGAATCCATATGCAGATTTGTGATGTCCTCTTCTTAGCACATCCAATTCTCTGGTATTTTTCCTCACACATTTTGGCCGTGCCAAGAAGCTTGACATTCCAATATATGCCTCTCAACTCATTCTGAGTGCTATGATCTGTGTGGGCTCAAAATCTTTGCACTGATATCTACAAAGTAATCCCAGGCAGAAGATGAGGGGATTAATAGGGTTCTGCCCATGTGCTTCTCTTCTATCAAGAATCATTGTTCTACACTACTTTTCAAAGCTGGAAATGAGATTGTTTTATATATTTTGTCCACTTTTATAGTTGCTTATGGTGAAAATTATGAACACAGACAGTGACTGGTGGGACAATATCAAAACGTTTAATATCAAAAAGTCTAATATCAAAAGTTCTGTATCTCATACTCCCAGCGAGTGATGACAAAGAGATTGGTCCAGAAAGAAAGAAAAAAAAAATTGAAGAGGAGATGGATTAAAACGTTTCAAGCATGGTAAATTTGAAAATATTATGAAAGGACAATTTTGTCACTTCCATTCTCCACAGTGCCCTGAATGCATCAGCGTAGACCTGTCAAAGGTGCACATCTACTCTCCTTCGCAGTTCTGCAGTATTCTACCTTTCCGCTACTGTTATAAGTCCTAGAAATGATTTTTCAACTCAGTCTTTCCTACTGCTGCAAGAGGGGCTGTTTAATGTTTCCCTAGGAGTATTCTTCCTTAGCATCAATGAAGTTGATTAAAAAATTAGTAGTAAAAACAAGAAGCTCAGGTCATCCAACTTTCTTCAAGGCTTTTAAAGTAATTAACAAGTTATTCGAGTTATAAATCCTTAAATTATCCTTGAAGTTCAAGTGCTACAGCTACTGAATAAAACTAATGTTTCACTTTCATCTCTAATTAGTTTCAATCCACCGTAGATTAGAGTCTTTCTACCTTTGATGCTGAAGCTCTCCGAAGTTATCACTACCCTTACTTTCAACAGCAATGGAGTTTTTTCCTCCAACTGGCTAGTGAGTGATCTACTTCTAGAATCTCATCTTGAGAGTCTACTTTCTATATTTCTTCTATAAAGCACTGACGTATTTTTTTTTCTCAAAGCAGGGAATGAGAAAAGGATTCGTCTATAGCTAGGTAATTGCAGCATGATCTCACAAAACAGGATTAAGGAGTAGGTGGATTGGGAAAAGGAAAAGGACATACTGAAGTTTCATTACTGAAGTCACTGTTGTAGGCAGTGTATCCCATGTATCCCTAAAGTGTGTATCAAAGGCTAAACAGAATTGTTGACCTATTTTAGAATATTCTAGATATATCTAGCTTCCATCCATCATTGCTTGAGGGTTGCTCTCCTGGAGTGTTCTCTGCATTTTCTGGCTGTCCTTGCAGTGGATTAGACTCATGCTGCACTAGAGCTGGTTCTCAGTCAGAAAGCATCAAACACATGGTTAATGCAAACTTGAGAAGGGAAGCTAGTGCCATGGGGTAAAACTGATCTCTCAAGGAACTGACCACCACAGCTGAAACTAAAATTAGTCATGGGCTGGAGGCTGTAACGTGGGACACCATAGGCATCTGGCACAACTCACTTTAATTTTCTAAGGGTTTGTTTGCCTTACTGGTCTTCTATTATCTCTTCTCCTATTCTCTTTCTGGGTAAATGCCTTTTTGATTCCTTTAACTTTATATTACTCTGAATTCTAGAGAGAGTAGAGATGGTTGCCTGTTTAACTGGAGATAGCAAAAAAAAAAAATTATTAACTTATTGCTTATTTTTAAAAAGATCCCATTCAAGTTTTTGCACAGTTATAAAACAACATTATGTTCAAATGCAATTAATTATCAAAGACCAATATTTACAATCTAGATTCCACTGTTTTTAAAAAAATCTAATAGCATGTTCATTTTGCTCACACACACAACTTAAACATATGTTATCTTTCAGAATTAAGATACAGTTAGATATTTCACTAGTGTGCTTTTCTATCTGGAAACATCATGTTGTTTTATAAAAATGTCAACTCAATATTAAGCCAAACCAAATATGTATGAGTTGTTTTAAAATAATCATTATAATATTGTCTTTTCTAAAAAATACTTTGTAAATATTATATGAATGCAAAATATTTCAAGATAAGCAATGTTACTTTTACTTCAAATCACTAATGACCCAGTTCATAACACTATATAAATACTAGCATTTTATCAAAAATCTTTTTAAAAGATTTATTATTTATAAGATTAAATGTATCTAAATTGTTTATACTTTATTGATATACATTTGACATTGACCACTGTGTTAAATATCTACTGGAAATATATATATATTTTTTACAGTATTTTTAAAAACAGAGAAAATGCCTTAGGAGGAAATGCCAAGCTTTCTCTTTTCAACTGATAAATAATTTTATGACAATAGTTACTAAATTTTTTAAAAACAACATCAATTTTATATGAAGACTTAACCAACAGACGATTTCAATAGAATGCTTACTGTTATTTTTGTCTTCAAAGGCCATAAAAGTTTAATCATATTTAGTAAAACAAAGGAATGTGTTACTAACAAAACAATCAATAATTTTACCGAACTGTCTTGGGCTTGACACATTGTTGGTTATGTTGACAGGTCAGATGGAATTACAGTACATGTTCACTTGGCTGGTGTTACATATTATCATAATGTTTTAAGCAAGAGAATGTTACAAAATGTATGCTGAACTAAATGTTGTATGGAGAGAAATATATTCAGAAGGGAACAATCATTCCCAGAATGTGCTAATGATGTTAATTATAGAAAAACACATCAAGTAGTCTTATTTGCTAAAGATTTCAAAATATTAAACAGTTACATCAGAAGTAAAGGTATGCATTTGAATCTCTTACCTATTCTTACCTGTTGTTGCAGGCTGGTTTCCTCAGGCAGCAAACTGTGAGATGGAAAATAGCATGTGGAAGGTTATTTGGGAATATTCTTAGTGTAAATATCTGTGTAGGGGAAAGGAAGCGCAGTTAATTCTTATAATTATTTTTTGCTGTGGCATCCATTTTGAATGCAAGTTTAACTTTCTTGTACAGGAAACAGAGTTCAGTCACCCTTGACAGAGTTTCCAATTCTTCACACCCAAGTGGCTCAGGCTGGCAGTCAGAGGTCAGAACATAGAGATCTCTCTCTAGTGCCTGGAAGACTGGGCTCCTTCCTTGCCTGCCACTTCTTTTTAACTTTTTGTTTTGAAGTATAGATTTGCAGGAATTTGCAAAGGTATGATGTCATGGAGAGATCCCATATATCCTTTATTCAGTTTTTCCCAGGGAGTATATGTTATATAACTACAGTGCAGTATCACAACCAGGAATGATAGTGGTACAGTGTGTGTACAGGTGTATGCCAATTTATCGCACAATCACATAAACAACACTGCAATCAGAGGCAGAATAATATTATATCCACAAAGAACTCACTGGTGCCACCTCTTTATAGTCATCATCTTTCTCGTTTCCACCATCTCTAAACCCTGACACACCAATTTTTTTCTCCATCTCTATAATTTTGTCATTTCGAGGATTTTGTATAAATGGAATTTTACAGTATTCGATCTTTTGAGAGTGACTTTTTAAAACTCACTCATAATGCCCTTGAGATCCATTTAATTAGTTAAATATCAATAGTTTTTATTACTGAATAATTTTCCATGTTATGAATGTATCATAGTTTCTTTAATCATTCACCTACTGAAAGATATTTTAGTTCTTTCTGGTTTTTTGCTATTACCAACAAAGCTGCTAAAAAACAGGTTAGATATAAGTTTTTGTGTGGACAAATGTTTTCACTTCTCTGGCATAAATGCTCAAGGTTGTAATTGCTGGATTATATGCTAACTGTCTGTTTAAAGAAATTGCCAAACTATTTTCCAGAGTGGCTGTACCATTTTACAATTCCACCAACAATATATGGGAATCTAATCTCTCTACACCCTCAGCAGCATTTTACATTGTCACTTTAAAAAGAATATATTTATTTGTTTTGGTGAATTTATTTCTTAATTGAATTGTATTGATTGTACATATTTATGGGATACAGAGTTATATTTCAATTCCCAAAGCGACGTACAGATCCAATGCAATCCCTATCAAAATACCAATGACATTCTTCATAGAAACAGAAAAATACAATCTTAAAATTTGTATGAAAACACAAAAGACCCCAAATAGCCAAAGAAATCCTGGGTGAAAAAAACAAAGCTAGAAGTATTACTCACCCTGACTTCAAAATATACTGCAGAGCTACAGAAATTAAAACAACGTGGTACTGGTATAAAAACAGACACAAGGACCAAGAGAATAGAATAGAAAACTCAGAAACCAACCCACATATATAGAGCCAACTGATTTTTGACAAAGATGCCAAGAAAATACACTGGGGAAAGGACATCCCTTCAATAAATCCTGCTGGGAAAACTGGATATCCATATGTGAAGGAAAGAAACTAAACTCTTATCTCTCTATATAGCAAAATCAACTAAAAGTCAATTAAAAACTTAAATAGAAGACCTGAAACTATAAAACTACTAGAAGAAAACATAGAGAAAACACTCCAAGACATTGGTTTGGCCAAAAATTTTATGAAGAGGACTGCTAAAGCATAGGAAGCAAAAGAAAAAGTAGACAAATGGAATTACATCAAATTAAAAAGCTTCTAGACAGCAAAAGAAATACTCAACAGATTGAAGAGGCAACCAGCAGAACGGAAGAAAATATTCACAAACTACTCATCCGACAAGGGATTAATATCCAGAATATACAACTCAACAGAGACACACAGACACACAGACACACACACACACACACACACACAAATAATCTCATTTAAAAGTGGCAAATGACCTGAATAGACACTTTCCAAAAGATGACATACAAACAGACAACAAGTATATGGAAAAATGATCAACAACACTAATCATCAGGGAAATACAAATCAAAACCACAGTGAGATATCATCTCACCCTAGTTAGAATTGCTATTAAAGAAAAGAAAATAACAAAAGTGGGCAACGATGTGGAGAAAAGAGAACTTTTATACACTGTTAGTGGGAATGTATATTAGTACAGCTATTATCGAAAATAGTATGGAGGTTTCTCAAAAAACTAAATATAGTTTATATATATATGATACAGCAATCCATATAGGCATTTATCCAAAAGGAAGAAAATTAGCATATCAAAGGGATATCTGCACCCCCATGTTTATTGCAGAATTATTCACAACAGCCAAGACATGAAATCAACCTAGGTGTCCAATGACAGATGAATGGAGAAAGAAAATGTGGTATATATACAAAATGGAATACTGCTGAGGCATAAAAAAAGAGAATGAATCTTTTCATTCTTGGCAACGTGGATGAGCCTGGAAGACATTATGTTAAGTTAAATAAGTCAGGCACAGAGAGAGAAATACTGCATGTTCTCACTCATATTTGGAAGCTAAAATAAATGAATGAATGAATGAATAAATAGATAGATAGATAGATAGATAGATAGATAGATAGATAGATAGATAGATAAATAAATAAATAATAAAAATAATAAGTTGAATTTTTAGAAGTAGACAGTAGAATTGTGGTTACTAGTGGCTGGGAGACAGGAGGGGGAATAAGTTGAGGTTGGTTAATGGATACAAAATAATGGATACAAAAGCTAGATAAGAAAAATAAGTTATAGTGGTATACAGTAGTGATAAGTATCTATAATTAACAATAATTTACTGTATGTTATCAAATGTCTAGAAGAAAGAAGATCAGATGAGATCGGGCGCGTTCAGGGTGGTATGGCCGTAGACTAGAAGAAAGAAGATCAAATGTTCTCATCACAAAGAAATGATTGCATTTTGCAAAGATGAATATGCTAATTACCTTCATTTGATCATCATGCATTGTATTGCAATATAACCATGCTGCTTTCTTTAAATGACTACTGAAACATTTGCCCGTGACCTTAAAGTGACCTATACACTGTATCCTTACACATACTGCTAGTTGTCAGTCTTGCTCTCTCACTCTTTCTTTGCCTGATTCTTCATTCCTGTCTTTCAGGACCAGGGACTGCCTTTCCAAATCACTGCACCGCCCCCA
>NW_007732797.1:28698-33321 GCF_000696425.1 Galeopterus variegatus
CCCCCCCCCCCCCCCCCCCCCCCCCGCTTCCCAGGATCTGCAAGTTAAAATCTTTGAACTTGTTTCTTATTGTGGTAGTGTACTGAATTTTCACCTTCATCTGAAGAATTAGGGGTTGCCCTTTTCGAGATTCCCCAGGATGCTGGGGAGAACAGAAGGTCGACTCCCAGCACCAGAGGGATGGTCAGGCAGGCATAAAATAGATATGGGCCAGACAAGAGCCACATGGGAATATGGAAATATAAACAAGTTCCTCGTGAGAGGGATGCCCTGGTCATGGGACAGACAGCTAGGCATGAGGCTGTCGGCTAGGTAAAAGAAGTATCCAGTAAAAGGCACCCTGTAAACATCCATGTTCAGCTCCCCTTCATTTCTCTTCAGGGAAGTGCTGCTAGCTGCTCTGCTGCTGGAACCCTATTTTAGCTGGGTGCTCTCTAAATAGAAAGGAAACAAGACTAGGCAGTGGGAGAAGTTAAATTGTGATGCATTCTTTATGAAAGCCTCCAACAGTTTCAAAAGACTGAAACTAGAATGGCCCATTCAGAATAGTCCTGAACAGTGATGAGTGGGCTGAGCCACTGTGTCTCCATCTAAAGCAGTCATTGATTGTGGGCTGACTCAGAAAGGCACCATAACCTTAAGCACAGCTACTTTAAGTAAGGAAAATCTGGACGAGGGCTGACAACTGAGAGCTGTCTGTTCACTGTACTTCAGGGAACTGAAGAGAGATGAAATTGGGTATCCTACTCTTAAAGGAGAATCTGGATAGTGCATCACACAGTACACTACAGTTTACTGCTTTTGCTACACTGAATTATTTCTTCATGTAAGTTTTGTAAGTAACTCCTCCAGGTTTCCAGTGTGCTTATTTTCCTGAGGCATATAAAATAGAAAGGCTAATGGGACAAGTTGCATCTCCTACTACAGCATCTGGGCTCTGAACTATAACTAGTATGCGTCATCTCTCATTATCTTCCTCAATATTGTCAGGATTCCTGTCAAACTCAAGTAGCAATGCTGTTAGTATCAGTGGCTAAATTGGTGGTGTAATCCAGACTCTCATGCATCAGTGGAAGAATATAATATTTGTAGGATGTCCAGCAGGTCCTGGTATTTTTAGATGATGTTAAGATAGAAGGTGGGAGAAACAACATAGCTTTGGGCAAGATTGTAAATGAATACTGATATTTGTTCCAGATAAATACAAACTGTCTCAGATCTACTTTTCTGATAAAAATGAAAAAGAACCAATTAGCCAGATAAATGGCTACATAGCATGTAACAGAGGCCATGTTAATTTTCTATAGGAAATACATCACATCTGGCAGAACAGCTGCAGTTGGAGCTATTACCTGGTTGAGTTTACAGTTACCCACTGTCATCATTCAGGTTCCATCTGTGTTTTTCTGGAGCCAGATGGGTAAATTAAATGCAGATATGATGGAAACATGGATCCTTCAGGTCTTTAAGAGTTGCAGTAATTTTTGCCATTTCCCCTGATGTTCAAATTTTTTTAAAATTTAGTTTATTGGCTAGTAAGCTGGTAAATTTTTAGTATCTATATTTTTTTGTACAGAAAGCAAACATGAGTTTTCAAATTAGAGATCAGACATATTATTACAGTGATAACAGCACTAATTCTCTGTTCCCTAATCTCCCTGGGGTAATACAACGAGGACAGATACAGACTGCACATTTCTAGGAGAGGAACATTGAAATTATGCATCTCGGAGCTGTACAGAAACTCCTTTACAGCCACCCTCTACCTGCTCCTGAGACAAGGAAAGAAACCTTATCTTTTTAATGTGAACAAATTCTCTCTTGGAAGAGAAGGGGGAAGTCTCTAGGCTTCACAGACTTTGGAACTTAAAAAAATGATTTAGGATTTTATTACCTTTAAAATGTGAAAACATGGTTACTGATATAACACCCTGAGAATGTGAAGAGCAAATAATTCTGGGGAAAATGACACATTTTCTGTCTTCGTAGCATGTCAACTTTATTTTATCAGAAAGTCCTGACAATACAGAAATGTAAAAATGTCTTTCCCACAAGAAGTGGCAGTTTTAGAGTCTTGCACTTGGACTTCACCATGTTAGTTCTTATCTTGCAAGCCAAAGAAAAAAAATAGGGGATTTGTCTAATTACTTATTGTGTCTATCCCAATTACGAGGTTGGGACTGAAGAGATAACCATCTGGTGGCTTTGTGGACCCAGCGGACTTTCTGTGAACCTAACCCACACCATATGTTCACATATCCATATATCCCATGTGCTCCACTCAAACAGTCTAATTACTTATTGTGTCTATCCCAATTACGAGGTTGGGACTGAAGAGATAACCATCTGGTAGCTTTGTGGACCCAGCGGACTTTCTGTGAACCTAACCCACACCATATGTTCACATATCCATATATCCCATGTGCTCCACTCAAACGGGCTTACCATGATACTCTGGTGTGCTGCATATCAGTGTTAACTTAAAACCTGTGTCCAGTAGTCTTCAAAATGTATGTCCCTTTCTCCTATCATATTTGCCTGAATACATAGTTGCAGGTCCCTTTGAAGAAAGAATGGTGGAATCTTGACCATGCACAGGAGTCACGATGTAGCAGAATTTTTCTCCTGGTAGACCCAGACTTTTCTTCAGTCACTGTGTTCCAGATATGAATAATAGTTCAAACTTGGAAATGGGGCAAAAAATCGTGGCTTTTTATTAAGTGATTGCCCTCAGCCATCTGATTGTCTATTATGCTTAGCAACATCAACTCAGTTCCAAAGTCCTCCTAGTTACTAATTATTCCTTATTCTCAAAAGCTTGATATTTTGTATCTTCAAGTGAATTCCCTTCCTCTGGAACATCATTCCAGTTCACCACCAGAGAAAGTGTTAAAATTGCACCATTACCTATTGCCAAGGTCTATCTGTGCTTTGCCTTCTACTAGTGATGGTGACTTCATTGCCAGCTACACAGTCCTTGATGCAAAATACCATCTTAGTGTCTGCTTTCTCAAACCAATACTGATATCAGATGTCACATGTTGAATTCCACAGGAAGTAGATTATGAAAATCCTTTTGAAGTAGACTATAAGATGGATATTAGCATATAGGAATTTCATTAGGAGGTGCTAATGGGATATTCGTTTACCAAGGGGGAGATATGAGACAATATTGAGCAGACAGAGAACTAGGACTGTGTTGCCATCTCGGTGATGTTCTCATGTTTCCATGAGAAATTCCATAAATCAGAATTTTTCTGAGTTTCAGCAAAGGGTCTGGGCATTCACACACTTGTATCAAAACTGTTCGCTAGTTTTGGACTGTTCTTGCAAGGAGATATAATCTCAGGTAAGACAACTTATTTTAGCTAAAGCAATTCTGCAAGAAAGCTGAGAGCCAAGGACTGTCTGCAGACAAAACTCCCAGCAGCTGGGCAAATAAGTCCTGGAGAAGGATGCGGTTGATGCATCCCAGAAGCTAATATATTGACTAAAGTAGAACAGGTTTTTTTGTTTTTATTTTCTTTTCCTTTCTGTATTTTTATTAATAGCCATGATCAACACAAACCCCATTATGGCTTGCAATGTATACCCCCCAAGTGGTATGTTAAAGTAATAACCCTCAGTACCTATGATTATTACCTTATTTGGAAACAGGGTATTTACAGAGGTAATCAAGTTAAATGAGGTCATTAGGGTGGGCCTTAATACAAAATGACTTTTGTTTTATGAAAATGGGGAATTTGGACATAGAGACTGACATACACAGAAAGAATGCAATGTGAAGAAACAGGGAAAATGCCATGTAAAGATGTTAAGATTAAAGTGATGCATCTACAAGCCAAGGAACACCAAAGGTTGTCAGAAAACCACCAGAAGCTAGCGAGAGGCAAAGAAGAATTCTCCCGCAGTTTTGAGANCTTCATGCCTCCACTACAGTGAGGCAAAATATTTTATCCTAAGCTACCCAGTTCATGTCAGCACTAGGAAACTAATACATACCCCCAAATAAATAATATAACAATTGTCTGAGAACTTCTTGCAGTTTAATTGCATTTTTCACTAAAAATTGTTCCTTTAGATAGATGATATACAATAAAGATAAAATGGATAAAAAAACAATATAAAGTATTGATGGCATTACTGAGATTTTGAACATTATAACAATATTAAGGGTTAACAACAAATCTGAGGAAAAGTGATTTAGGCATTGATCATAGAACAAGGTGAAGACGGGTTGTGATATTAAGTTAAGTGGTCTGTGTAGTGTTCACTGAAAAGAGAATGTTTGAACAAAGACAGTGCAGATGCCTTAGATTAGGAATGTCTGATGAGCTATGAGAAAACTAATGAGTCCAATGTGACATTATTCAAAATAAGTGCCTATTCCTATGAGAAAAAGTGCTTTCCATTCCATGATGGAAGTGATCCAATGTAGTCAACCTGTTGCCAGTATCAGGTTGATCCACGTAGGAAATGATGCCATATCTGGACTCAGTTTGAATATGAGATATTGAGAAATGGACCATTCAGTAGTGGATGTAGCCAAATATGACTTAGTAAGAAGAAATCCATGTCTTACATAAGTTTTTTAGATAAATGGCACTACAGTTAGTACTATAC
>NW_007732797.1:33496-34917 GCF_000696425.1 Galeopterus variegatus
TTACTTCTATGAGAACCACTTTTGTTTGTGTTTTTTAGATTCCACATATGAATGAGCTCATTATTAAGTGATTGCCTTTCCAAATATATGTCTTTTTGTGCCTGAATTACTTCAGTTAACAAGAATGGTTTCTAGTTTCATCCAGCAATATATGTCTTTTTGTGCCTGAATTACTTCAGTTAACAAGAATGGTTTCTAGTTTCATCCATGTTTCTGAAAATGATAGGATAACATTTTTTTAAATAGCTGAGTAGTATCCCATTGTGTATATATGCATTTTTTTCTCTATTCATTCATCGATGGACATTTAGTTTGATTCCATCCCTTGGCTATTGTCACTTGATATTTCCATGTAAAAATTTATCTTTATTATCAACTATGTAACATGGACAAACTCTTACAAGACTCAGCCTAACCACTTTGTTCCACAAAGCAGAAGATATACATACATATACACACACACACTCCTTCCACCCATGTACTCAGTTTAGTTATAGATTTATCTTTGATAACGTTACTCTTCACCATGTCTGTCATTATAAGTAGTTAAATATTATTTACAACTAATTCATTTAATGTTCTGTTTGTTATATAAACTTTCTTATATAATTTTTTTCTCTTGAATTATTGATTGCATTGTCTTTTACATTTGTTGATTTTAAAAATACATTTTGTTTTTAATGTAGGTTTTTGTTTTAGTGATTTTATTATAAAGAAATATAGTAGAATGTATATTCTATTCAACATAATGAAATATATTCCCAGGAATGGTTATTCTACAACTTGGATCCTATTGTCAGATATAATCTTTGCTAAGAGTTTACTGTGTATTCTTATATAATTGTTCCTATGCACATATGCATGCATGGAAAATATATATTGCTTGTGCACCAAAATGCTATTATATACAAGCAAAAGTAGTGAAGCATAATGATTGTGGGGTAGCAATTTCTTCATTTGTAAAATGAAGTACATAATAACTACCTTATGGCTTTGAATATAGAGTCATCCCTCAGTATTTGTGGGGGATTGTTTTCAGGACCTCACACTGACACCAAAATCTGCGAATGTTCAAGTCCCTCATATAAAATGACAGTATTTTTATATAACCAACACACATTCTCCTGTGTACTTTAAATCATGTCTAGATTATTTATAATATCTAATGCAATGTAAATGCTATGTAAATAGTTTTTATGCCGTATGGTCGTTTATTTTGTATTCTTTTTTCTTGTTGTATTGTTATTTTTATTTTTTTCCAGATATTTTCAATCCATGGTTGTTTGAATCCACAAAAGTGGAACCAACAGATACAGAAGGCCAACTGTGTATGTGTGTATGTGTGTATGTGCGGGTGTGCGTGTGTGTGTGTGTGTGTGTGTGTATTTATAAAATGCTCAGAACAATTCCTGGTACATAAT
>NW_007732797.1:35639-37755 GCF_000696425.1 Galeopterus variegatus
TAACAGATACAGAAGGCCAACTGTGTATGTGTGTATGTGTGTATGTGCGGGTGTGCGTGTGTGTGTGTGTGTGTGTGTGTGTGTGTGTGTGTGTGTGTGTATTTATAAAATGCTCAGAACAATTCCTGGTACATAATAACTATTATATAAGCGTTTGCAAATCTTTTTTTATTTCAGACTTTTCTTTTTTAGTATTATGAACAACTTCCCAGGTCAAAACATAAAATTATACCTCAAAGTAAATAATCTTTACCATTCCATTCTACAAACCACATAAAATTAAATGATGTTTACATAAAAATTATCAGGAAATTACATAAAAAAATAAAGACATTCTACCTTTGAAATACTTTGATTTTCTCTGCTAAAGTACACCATGCTCCATGGTTAAAGAAACACTCCCTTCTTGGATAATGGGTAAACAAAAATATTAATGGATTCTGCTAAATTGGCAACAAACAAGATTTGCAAGGCAGGTGTTAAAAGTTAAGTTTCAACATTAGTTATTCGCATTCTAAGTAGACACATGGAGAAGATACCATATCAGAAGTCAATCTCTACTAAAATACAAATAATAGAGATTTTGAGAGTTAAGGTAGATATTTAAGATAAACATTGAATGTCTCTAGTCCTGTTGAACCTGACAAGTCATATAGCCCAAGTGATAGGGCAGCTTGACCACCACAGACCTGTTGTAGAACTCTTCTTGATTGTGGCTCTATGCAGAATTGGTGCATTAGTCAATGTTCTTCAGAAAAAGCAAAACAATTGGTTATAACATATACAGTCAATTAACATATATTTTGTATATGTATTATATAAGCAAGCTTCAAAAAGTTTGTAGAAAAATAAAATTAAAAGATAAAAATAAATAATATAAACTTAATTTCTCAATATAAGCTCCTTCATGTTGAAGACACTTTTGTAAGTGATGATACCAGCTGTTTAGTTGATCTCTAAAGAACTGAGGGTCCTGCGAATTGAAACATGTCAGTGCAGTCTTTTTTACATTATTAACTGAAGAAAAATGGATGTGCTTTAAAGATTTTTAAGGGTTATGAGCTGGCTGGTTGGCTCACCTGGTACAGAGTGGTGCTGCTAATAGGATAATAGCAAGGTCAAGAGTTCAAGAAAAAAACAAGCAACCCAATCAAAAAATGGGCAAAAGAGCTAAGTAAGCATTTCTCNCCAAAAAAAAAAAAAAAAAAAAAAAAAAAAAAAAAAAAAAAAAAAAAAGATTTTTTAAGATTAGGAAACAAGAAGTCAGAAGAAGCCAAATCAGAACTGTAAGGCATATGCCTAATGATTTCCCACTGAAACTATCAAAGTTGCCCTTGTTTGATGAGAAGAAAAAGCATAAACATTGTCATGGTGGAGAAAGACTCTCTGTAAAGCTTTTTAAGGTATTTCTCCAAATACTCTCATAATAAGTAGATTTTATCATTCTTTGCACCCCCAGAAAGTCAACAAGTAGTAACAGCAGGTTTCTTAGAAGAAACTTTACAAGCCAGGAAAAAATGGGATGATATATTCAAAGTGCTAAAAGAAAAAAAAAAAAAAACTGACAGCCAGGAATACTGTACACAGCAAAGATACCCTTCAGAAATGAAGGAGAAATAGTGTCTTTCTCAGACAAACAAAACCTGAGGGAATTCATCACCCCTAGACAATCTCTACAAGAAATCCTTGAGGGAGTCCTACATCTGGAAGGAAAAGAGCGACGACTACCATCATGAGGACACATAAAAGAATAAAACAGACTATAGAGCAGATACACAAAAGATAAAGATAAAGGTAAAGAAATTATCATCACTATAGAAAACCACCGAATGTCAAAGACAAATAATAAAGAAGAAAGAAGGAACAAAGGGCACATGAGACAACCATAATATGACTAACAAAATGTCAGAAGTAAGGCCACACCTTTCAGTTACAACTTTAAATGTAAACAGATTAAATCCCCTATTTAGAAGATATAGACTGGCTGAGTGGATTAAAAACTAAACCAACTATACGCTGCCTTCAATAAACTCACTTGACCTGTAAAGACACACATGGAGCAAAGATGAAAGGATGGAAAAAGACTTCATATGCAAATGGAAAACAAAAATAAGCA
>NW_007732797.1:38169-49011 GCF_000696425.1 Galeopterus variegatus
GGGCACATGAGACAACCATAATATGACTAACAAAATGTCAGAAGTAAGGCCACACCTTTCAATTACAACTTTAAATGTAAACAGATTAAATCCCCCATTTAGAAGATATAGACTGGCTGAGTGGATTAAAAACTAAACCAACTATACGCTGCCTTCAATAAACTCACTTGACCTGTAAAGACACACGTGGAGCAAAGATGAAAGGATGGAAAAAGACTTCATATGCAAATGGAAAACAAAAATAAGCATGAGTAGCTATACTTATATCAGATACAATAGACTTTAAATCAAAAGTCAGCAAGAAAAATGCCTTCATCACACCCAAAAAACAGTTACCATGCATGATGTTTGCTCTTGACTGGTCTGCTTTTGATTCTGTTTCTTGGTAGCCACTGCTGTGATTGTGCTTTTCTTCAGGATCATAGGAATAAAGCCACGTTTTGTCTTGTGTTACAATTCTTTGAAGAAATGCTTCAGGATATCATTCCACTTATTCAGAATTGTCATTGAAAGCTCTTCTCTTGTCTGTAGCTGATTGGTACAACAGTTTTGGTACCTGTCAAATGGGAAGTTTGATCAATTTTAATTTTTTAGTCAGAGTTGTGAAAGCTGAACCAATTGATACGTATATAGTGTTGGCTATTGTTTCTGCTGTCAATCATCAGTCCTCATCAATTAGGGAACAAACAAGATTAACTTTTTCCTTGCAAATTGATGTGGATTGTCTGCTGCTGTGGGCTTCATCTTCAACATCGTCTCATTTCTTCTTAGTACAAATTATCCATTTGTAAACTGCTGATTTCTTTGGAGCATTGTCTTCATAACCTTTTCATAGAGCATCAATGATTTCACCATTCTTCCACTCAAGCCTCACCGTTAATTTGATGTTTGTTCTTTTTTCAATTTTAGCAGAATTTATTTTGCTCTGATAGGGGCTCTTTCCAAACTAATGTCTTATTTTTCTTAGTGTCTGAAACTGGATCCTGTTAAGAAATGTTACAACATATTAGAACAAGTTTACTTCAAAGCAAAATAATTTTAAAATTCAAGTAGACTTTTCATAATATGCATTTTCATAAACTTTTTGAAGATCCCTCATATACTGTATTCTTGCAATAAAGTAAGCTAGAAAAAAGTCATTAAAAATTATAAGGAAGAGAATATACATTTACAGTATTATAAAGTATTTACTGAGAAAATTTTATATATAAATGGACCTGTGCAATTCAAGCTTGTGTTGTTCAAGGGATTGTATATACAAGCATACTTCAAAAAGTTCATGGAAAAATAGAATTAAAAGATAACACAAATATTTCCATGAACTTTTTGAAGTACTCTCATTTGGAGAGAGAGAGAGAAAGAGAGAGAGAGATTATAAGGAACTGTTCATGGGATTATAAAGCTGGGACATCTCCTGTTCGGCCATCCGCAAGCTGGAGATCCAGGAAAGCAGGTGGTTTAGTCTGCGTATGAAAGCCTGAGAACCAGAAAAAAATGGATGTGTAGATTCTAATCTATTTCTAAGGCCTGAGAAGTAGAAAGCAAAAGGTTAAAGTCCCAGTTTAAGGGGAAAAGAAGGCATGTTCCTGTTCAGTCAGTCAGGTTAAGAAAATTCTCCCTTTCTCTGCCTTTTTGTCTTATTCAAGCCCTCAGTTCTAATCTATTTCTAAGGCCTGAGAAGTAGAAAGCAAAAGGTTAAAGTCCCAGTTTAAGGGTAAAAGAAGGCATGTTCCTGTTCAGTCAGTCAGGTTAAGAAAATTCTCCCTTTCTCTGCCTTTTTGTCTTATTCAAGCCCTCAATGGATTGGACAATTCCCACCCATTTTGGGGAGGGTGATTTTCTTTACTCAACCTACTGATATAAATCTCATCTCATGCAGAAATGCCCTCACAGATACACACAGGAAATGTTTAATCAAATATCTGAACTCCCTGTGACCCACTCAATTTAACACGTAAAATTAATCACGGTAGCTTTTTAAGATAGTATATCTTGTCTCCAGAAGCCAAAGTGGTGCATGATAACCTCTGCCTCACCCATTCATAGAAGATGTAAGCTTAGTAAGTTGTTCTTTACTGTATAGAGAATTTTGTATCATATCTCTAGTTACTGAACCCTTAAAATTTTTATTCTGAGCAAGATAAATTTTTTAGGATTTATCTTTCAGTTCCTGGCATGCATGTATCTTATTAGAACATCTCGTGTACTTGTTACTTCATGTTCTTTATGTATAATTAGAATGATGTCATGCAACGTTACAGTGGACTAGTATGAGTTATATGTAACTTCGTGATAATCAAGGCCCTTTTGGACAATATTGTGACAGAGCAATATAGTTAATATAACTTTGGTGTAACACATTTAATGTAAATTATTGTCATATGCACAGGAACTGATTTTTGTATTTTTTGCTATAGGGAACAAAACTTATGCATTATCTGGATCAATAACCTCATAAACATGTCCATAGGCTGTATTATTCCTCCAGTGCAGACACCACAGAAGCTGTGATGAAGACTAGTTGATCTTGGCTGAGCTGTAATTGGGGCTACTATTTGGGTTAGTTTGGGGCATCATTCACCACTTCAGATGGTAGTAGACATCTGAAGTAAATGAGGACACGATGGGCCCCATTACTCATGTATCCTTGTCTTTTTAAGAAAATGGAATGTTCCAGTTTCAGAGTCTTCCAACTTAGTGCTTTTTATTATTATTACTATTAATGACTCTTAAATTAAAGGTCAGTGGAGCATAGTGACAGTTTTGCTAGTTGCTTCATGGATCTATCCTAGTTTTTAACTTGGAAATCAGATAAATAACAAAAATGGGAACTTGTGAGCACTTTACTTACTGAAATGCAGAGGTGAGCCAGCACTCTATTTATCACCTACTTTTCACGTGTTTCCTGCTTACAAAGAAGTCCATTGCTTGTCCCCTGTTATCAGTGTCATGTCAGAGCTTCTGATCTACAGCCCTAAGAAGGTTTTGGTTTTTCTTTCCTCCACCACTGTGTAAATTATTCTGGTAAACGATCACAAATTATTTGGGGAGAATTGGAGAAATATTTACTGTCCATATTTGTAGTGAAGTTTCATTTTCAAGGTAACCTGGCCTCTATGTCTAAGGCTCTGGGGTTTAAGAACTGCTCATACTTTGTAACTGAGTGAGGAATCATGATTTCCCTTTGACACCTGACATGAGCCTTTTATTCAACTGGTTTTAATTTGATTTTTATGTCAAACATTGACCAGGTCACCTGCTACTTATCTAACTTCTAAGAACGCTGTGATCTATTAGCCATCACTACAGATCCCTGTAGACACAGAATCATGGTCTGCCACTTAGTCCTTACTGTTCATTACCCTAATTATTTCCACCTTGTATGTGATAATTAAGTGTCAATAACTGGCCTTTGCTATTCAAGAATCATCTCATTCCCATTAGCAAAGAAAAACCTAGTTATATGGCTTTCACTGTCAAAACCATCCTTCTGAGGAAATCAACCACTTAGCTACTCAAAGATGTTGGTGCATTGGTTTTTCAATAATAATGTGAAGGTCCCCTCAGTCCACCTGGGAAACCTCTTCAGTTTGTAGATTGCCTGGTTTTATGTAATAAATTTATTTTAACTATACCACATCTCTGTGCATTCTAACATCTTTCTCATTATCAACAGGGAAGTTTTGGCACCTTCACTTTATTACATTAGGCCATTGACATATGAAAGCTTCTAAGAACCATCCCACAAAAGTTTTATGACTCTTTAGTGATATTCTTTCCAGGATCTTAAATCCCATATCATGCCAACATTTCAATAGCTCTTCTCTACACAGCCTTGTAACATCTTGGTTCAAAATGCTCAAGGTCCACTCCTACATGTAATACCAGGTCCTGCAATTAATGTTCTGAGTAAGTTATTTCTTCCCACGGCAATGACTGTTTCACCCAACTTAATCTATTCTGTGACCTCACAATTGTTAATGTTGTGAGAGCAATTAGGAGAGGGAAGAAGCATATCAAGGAAGGTAATCATTAACACAGTATGAAGTATCTGCATAAGATAATGTTTTGTTGTTGTTTTGTTCTTTCTTTATAAATTATGCAGTTTTAGATATTATGTTATAAGCAACAGGACTAAGACACTCCCAAATAATCCAAGTGCTAGATAGAGCATTGAGACTCAAACATCAGTGTCTCTTTGAGGAATTATTAAAATACAGGTGGTGGCCCCTAAATGACAGAACTTTTTATTCAGTAGGTCTTGAATGAGTCTAAGAAATGGTATTTGAACAAATTTTGCAGTAATGCTAATGATGCCAATTCAGGTTTGATCCACACTTCAAGAAATGTGTGCTGCAATTGCTACCGAAAATGGGGATCTCCCTTTCACTTGTTATTAGTTCTAATTTACTGCAGGTCAAAATCTTAGTTACAGAAATGCTATAATACAACAGGGGTTACCACCAATCCACTTGCCATCAGCCTTACACCCTTCTTGTCATCTAGCTACTGCTAGATCCTTTCCCAGACTCTCATCCCATGGCTCTGCTTACTACAACCACTCCTGGTAAGAAGCCTTCAAGTTTCAATTTCCTTGAAAGTGGATTCTTTTGTAGAGTTGTTAGGCCACCAAAGTCATTTGTGATGGGCAATAAAGTGGACTATGGTACTGCTGTCCTGGCTGCCCTTGAAAAAAGATATGAATGCTGTTGTCTCTGCCACTAACACCACTACAAATATTTTTTTTTTCCTGTGATTGCTGCTTTTTCTCCTTATTTCCTTTTATGTTTTCATTAGGCAATATCTGTTACACATAGAGAAGAATATGTGATATATGTGAGAGTTAAGAGCCACAGAACCCAATGAACACCCATGTACCTTATGTTCAACTTCAATAAAATATTACCAATACCCCGGAAGTTTTGTCCCTTGTTGATTTTTATCATTTTAATAAAACAAAATATTCTTACTTCAGCAAGGTGTCAACATTACACCCCTTCACAAATAAATTACAATCTCTGAAATTTAAAAAATGCAACAAGTATATTGCCATTTTTATAAAGCTCAAAAACACACATCCAAAAAAATGTGTACTTTTTAGAAACACGTACATATTAGATAAAAGTATAAAAGAGACCTGTCCAATATCATAGCTATGAGCCATATGCAATTCTTGAGTTCCTGGAATGTGGCATGTTTAAATTGAGATGTACTATAGCTACAAAATATACATTTAATATCAAATGCTTACTATCTGATATTCAAGTTCTGGTGAGACGGGTATGTAGAGTGAAAACAGCTGGAATGGGAAATGCAAATTTTGAACAATTCCTTAAATATTTTTATTTACTATTAACATGGTCCATGTAAATAAATCTTTTAGATACTACATTATCACAAAAATCATACCTTTTTTATAAGTATATACATAATGCAGTAGAAAATCAACTTTAAACTTACAGAATTATGGCTATACATATATATTGTCACATTCTAAAAATAACATTCTCATAAATAATTTCACAGAGAATAGGCTTAATATGAAAGCTATTTTTGAAGTCTAAAAATTTGATATGAAATGTATGTTTTAAATGATAGAACATATAACTTTAGAGATCATATGGGTAAAACATAAAACAGGACTGGTCCTTTGGACTATTGAATTAATATTTTTCACATGTTTGATAATTAAATAAACAGTTCATTAAAAAATAAGTATAGAATATTTCCTTAATATTTTAAAGTACTGAAATAATATTTTGGATATATTTAACTTAACAGAGTATATTTAAAATAATTTTCGCTGTTTCTGGCTATGAGGAAAATTATGTATTTGACTGTCACTACATTTCCAATGGACAGCACTGTTATAATTTTTTTTTTTTAAATGCAAGAATATGATAATCACAAATTCAGTGTAGTTTCCTTGAGTTAGGGAGGATTATGTGATAGGATGTCTGCATACAGTTTGCTTCATTTAAGGTATATCAAAACCTTATCAATGGATGCTCATCAAATAAATAGTAAGCTACAAGGACTTTACCTAGGCTACAAAGACCATTGTGTTTTGTTCCTGGACATCCTTCCAAATTAACTTTCTGTCAGTGTTCTTACCACACCAGTCCTCTTTCTTTACCTGAAATATGACAAGCATATTCTCATGTCAGAACCTTTAAATTTGTTCTTATCTTTAGCTGGAATACTTTTATCTTAGGTATTCCCATTGCTTGTACATTTATTTATGTCTCTACTTAAAAATCACCTTTTCAGAAATGTCTCCCTTCACCATCCTATTGAAAATTCTACTCTTTTTACCCTATTTTCTACTGCAAAGTTCTTTTCACTATTTGATTTTTTTATGCCATTATCTCTGCGTGCTGATATGTATTGAACTATATTCTTCGAGTTTTATGTATTGAAGCTTAATTCCCATTATAACTGTTGAGGGTGGGATATCTTATTAGGGTAATTGAAAGGTGGGTCGTTGAAGAGGTGATTAGATTCTCAGAACCATGCCCTAATGAATGGACTAATAATGATGGTCATGAGTGTGGTTCTGAGGGCTTTAAAAGGGGAGCACATGAGATTCTCTGGATTAAAACTGGTGGTCAGGGGTGTGGTTCTGAGCTCTCTCTCTCTCTCTCTCTCTCTCTCTCTCTCTCTCTCTCTGCTTCCACCATCTCACAATGTGGTACTCTGCCATCACTGAAGCCACACCTAGGAATTCCTCACCAGATGTGTTTCCTGGACTTTGGACTTCCCAGCCTCAGAAACTGTAAGCAATAAATTTCATTTTCTCATAAATTACCCAGTTCCATGTGTTTTGTTAAAAACAACAGAAACAGACGAATACATGTGCTTATTGTCAATCTTCCTTGTTACAACATAAAGTTGGTAAAAACAGAAACTGTTTATTTTGTTATCTGCTGTACCTCCAGTTACTGAAAGAGTCATTAGCAGATATTTAGCACGCAGTAAACATTAAACCTAACTCCAACAACCTAACCAAGCCCTACTAAATAAAAGAATAAATAATTAAGTGAGTTGCAATTAAGTAAAACAGGGTGTAAAAAAACTTGAGCATCAAAATCAAACTATTATAAAAAAAAATTATTCATTTACACATAGAACAATATGGAAAGATTTTCTAACAAAATGTTTTTAATATTTCTACCATAGTCATGTAATAATAAGTGTTTTTTACTGCAATATATATATGTATATTCTATCTTTTCTATGATTAATGTATTCTGTTAATACAACAAATATGATGCAATGTAATTTTTAAATTAATCTCCAGGCCTCTCTTTTTTACAATTAAGTTGAAAGATAAATTGTTAAGCTACATTTGACATACTCATATTTTTAAAACAAAAACACAAGAATGAAAATAAAACTTTCTTTTACATAATTGATTATTTTAATGGCCTTGAAAATATTTATAGAGCAAACCATATTCAAATAACATAAAATCAGTATACATTATTCAAACTGGAGTTTAATGAAAAAACATTTCTTTACAGCATTAAATTTTTCATGTCATTTTTGAGAAATGAATATAATTTAATTCTACAAAAATCCTGAAATAAGTTTCTATAATTTTCTTTATTTTATAGTAGAAATGTGTTGAGAAGGGTGAAAGGGTGATGGATATATTATCCTTAGCTTTAAGCAAGATTTTTGTATTCAAACATAAAGTCTGTAATTAATTCATTACCATAAATTTAAATCTTTTAATGTAAGAATTGTGTTTTCATTGTAAATATATATTACTTGTCTGAGTGTAAAATATTATTGATTTACACAACTTCTATGCTTAAAGAAAAATAAAATTGTTGTAACAGACGTAATTATGCATCTGTATCACAGCTCATTTTCTTTATGGTAATAATTTGAAGGTTGATTGAGGTGTTTTATACCTTTTCTTTATTTTAATAGGATGGGTGAAAAGAAACACCTCATTCACACAACTTTCAATTTATATAAAAATAGGGTATACTTAAGAATCTCTCAGTATCATCATGCAAAGATTATAACAGTTTCTTATTATCTCCAATGCATGTTAAATTAGTTTTGATAACTTAAAATTAGTCATTTTGATTAATTTCTTCTCTCCTGGAAACACATATACTTTTTTTAGAATTAAATTAGACTTTTAGAGTTTAATTAACTCATTTTAAATTCACATAACTTCTAGTAACATAATGAAAATTATATACATATATAAGAAAAGTAGGTCCTTCTGGCCTTTGGAATTTGAATATCTCAGTTGAATAAGCACTGCTTATTTTTCATGGTACAAATGCATATATCTCTTCCACTTAGTTAATCGAACATAATTATTATTCTAAATATAGTGAGGTAAAATATCTATTAAATCAAACACTTTATTTTAAATAACCAAAATGTTAGATTTTTGAATTATAAATATTCATCTCTAGGTGATTATTTGAAAAATGAATATTGTTAATTTAAATACGTCTGAACTGGTAGTGTTTTGATGAGTGGCTGTGTAGTCCCCTACTTTTCCTTCTTTCTTTCTGCATCTGTTCCTGCCCTAAGCAGAGAGCAATTTTTCCAGGTGAATGGATTCTCTAACAACTACTGGGGATGGGGAGGTGAAGACTGAAAATCATAGTATCTTGACTCCTCTGTGACCCAGCCAGCTACAGGTTCTTCCCAGCAAGCTTGAAGCAATAATGGGGCCCTGAACATTTCCAGACATTATCTACTCTTGCCATTTGTTGTGAGAATACACTGGAGCAATCTGTATGTCCTCCTACTAAATGCTATGGACTGATCACTATTTTTTTTTTCAATTGTAACAGTTGATTGTACATATATGTGGGGTATAGAGTTGAATATCAATACTTGTGTGGAATATGCAATGTATATGTCAGTATAATTGGTATATTAGACAATACAAAATGTGTTTGGTTTTTGTGACTCTTTATCAATTCTTACCCCAACCCCAACTTTCTCACCCCTGGTAACCTCTGTTCTCCTTTTGAAAGTTCAGCATATTATTGTAATTGCTGTATTGTAATTTTCTTTTCTTTTCTTTTTTTTTTTTTTGTTAAATTATGTGTTTATTTTTAGCAACCACTTATGAGTGAAGGACATGCAGTATTTCTTTTTCTGTGCCTGGTATTTCTCTTAACATGATTTTCTCTAAGTTCATCCATATTACTGCAAATGGCATTTTTTCATTCTTTTTTAAGGTGAACTAGTATTCCATTGTGCATATGTACCATATTTTACTTACCCAGTCATCCTATGATTAACATTTAGGTTGGTTCCAGCTCTTAGATATTTGTAAATAGAACTGTGATAAACATGGGGGTGCATGTATCTCTTTGACACAATGATTTCCATTCTTTTGTGTATGTACCCAGCAGTGGAATTGCTGGATTGTATAACAGTTCCATCTGTAGTTGTTTGAGGAAACTCTCTATTCAAGGACATGCAGTATTTCTTTTTCTGTGCCTGGTATTTCTCTTAACATGATTTTCTCTAAGTCCATCCATATTACTGCAAATGGCCTTAAATTCTTTTTTAAGGTGAACTAGTATTCCATTGTGCATATGTACCATATTTTACCTACCCAGTCATCCTATGATTAACATTTAGGTTGGTTCCAGCTCTTAGATATTTGTAAATAGAACTGTGATAAACATGGGGGTGCATGTATCTCTTTGACACAATGATTTCCGTTCTTTTGTGTATGTACCCAGCAGTGGAATTGCTGGATTGTATAACAGTTCCATCTGTAGTTGTTTGAGGAAACTCTCTATTGTTTCCCATAATGGATGCACCAATTTATAGTCCCAACACTGTAGGGGTGTTCCCCTTTCTCTGCATCTTTACAAGCTTTTGTTGTTCTCCATCTTTGTGATAATAGCTTATCTAACTGGAATGAAATGATACCTTAATATGGTTTGATTTCCATTTCCCTGGTGTTGAGTGGTGCTGAACAGTTTTGCATGTGTCTGTTGGCTATTTGTATATCTTCCTTTGAGAAATGCCAATTCAGCTCCTTTGTCCATTTTTTAAATTTATTTTTTATCTTATTTTATTTTATTTTTTGTCTATTTTTTAATTGTGGGTTATTTGGTTTTTTTTACTGTTAAGTTGCTGACTTCCTTATATTCTGGATATCAATCCTTTGTCAGAGGCATAGTTTGCAAATATTTTCTCCCACTCTGTGGGTTGTTTTTTCACTCTGTTAATTGTTTCTTTTGCTGTGTAGAAGCTGTGTAGTTTGATATAATCCCATTTGTTTATATTTTATTTTGTTGCCTGTGCTTTGAATGCCATACACATAAAGTCTTTGCCTGGTCCTACTTCTGGAAGTGCTTCTCCAACGTTTTCTTTTAGGAGTTTTATAATTTTATATCTTCAGGTGTTATATTTAGGTCTTTAATCCATTTTGAGATGATTTTGGTATATGGTGAGAGGTATGGTTCCAGTTTAATTCTTCTATTGGAATTGGATGTCCAATTTCCCAGATTTGTCCAACAAATTTTCCATTTGTTGAAGAGGCAGTATGTGGCTTAATATTTGTTCTTGGTGCCTTTGTCGAAGAGCAGTTGGCTGTAGGTTTGTATTAGGCGTAAGGAAAGAGATAGACCACAATATGATAATAGTAGAGGACCTGAACACTCTTCTCTCAACATTGGACAAATCACCTAGGCAGCAAATCAACAGAGAAACACAGGATTTTTACTATACTTTAGACCAATTGGTCTTGGCAGATACCTACAGAACATTTCATCCAACAGCTATAGAATATACGTTCCCATCAGCACATGAAACATTCTCCAGGATGTACCACAGGTTAGT
>NW_007732797.1:49880-51940 GCF_000696425.1 Galeopterus variegatus
GACATAACAACTGATACCATAGAAACACAAAGAATCATTAGAGACTATTACAAATAACTATTTGCCAACAAATTAGAAAACCTGGAGGAAATGGATAAATTTCTGGACACATACAAGCCACCAAGATTGAACCCAAAAGAAATAGAACACCTGAACAGACCAGTAACTATCAAAGAGATTGAAACTCTAATCAGCTGTCTCCCAATAAGGAAAAGCACAGGACCAGATGGCTTTACTGCTGAATTCTACCAAACCCTTAAAGATGAATTAATATCAATTCTTTTCTAACTATTCCAAAAAATTGAAATAGAGGCCACTGTCCCAGACTCATTCTATGAGGCCAGCACCATCCTGATACCAAAACCAGACAATGATACAACAAAAACTACAGACCAATATTTCTGATGAATATAGACACAAAAATCTTCAATGAAATATGTGCAAATAGAATTCAGCAACACATCAGAAAAATTATATTCCATGATCAAGTGGAATTCATCCCAGTAATGCAAGGATGGTTCAGCATATGCAAATCAATAAATGTGATACAACACATCAACAAAATCAAGAAAAAAACTCTATATGATTCTCTCAAATGACACAGAGAAAGCATTTGATGAAGTTCAATATCCCTTCATGAAAAATACTCTCAGTGAATTAGTCATAGAAGGAAAATATCTCAACACAGTAAAAGTCATATACAACAGACCCACCATGCATATCATCCTGAATGATCCTTAAGAATAGGAACAAGATAAGGATGCTTGCTCTCACCACTCTTATTTAACATAGTATTGGATATACTTGCCAGCGCAATCAGCCAAGAGAAGGAGATAAAGGACATCCAGATTGGAAAAGATGAAGTCAAATTGTCCCCATTTGCTGATGACATGATCCTATATATAGAACAGCCAAAAACTCTACAAAAAAACTCAGAGTTTATAAATGATTTCAGTGAAGATTTAGGACACAAAATCAACATGCAAAAATCGGTAACACTTTTATATTCCAACCATGAACTAGAAGAAAAAGAAATCAAGAAAGCTAGCCCATTTACAATAGCCAAACAAAAAATAAAATACCTAGTAATCAATTTAACCAGGGAGGTGAAAGATCTGTACAATGAGAATTACAAACCAGTGCTTAAAGAAATTAAATAGGACACAAAAAGATGGTAAGACATCCCATGCTCTTAGATTGAAAGAATTAACATTGTGACATTATCCATTCTACCCAAAGCTCAATGACCCAAAGTAAATGTAATCCCCATCCAAACACCAATGACATTCTTCATGGAAATAAAAATCCTAACATTTATATGTAACAGCAAAAGATCCCTAATAGCCAAAGCAATTCTGAGCAAAAATAAATAAATTAATAAATAAATAAAGCCAGAGGCAAAATACTACCTGACTTCAAACTATACTACAAAGCTACAGTAACCAGAACAGCATGCCACTGGCATAAAAACAGACACTCGGATCAGTGGAAAAGCATAGAGAACCCAGTGATCACTCTCTAATGTTTCTTTCTTTGGGATCCCAATCAGCCCAATTTCAGGAATGTTTGGGACACTCCCTTACAGGAATTCCCCTGCCGCTGCTTTTGAGGTGATTCCAGCAGTGGGTTTGGTGGAAGTAATCAGTGGCATATTTCCATTAATAAAAAGGTTTAGTAGAGTTATATATAAATACTAATAAATTTTATAAAAGAATATGAAATCCATATTTTTAACTTTATTTAGATGAAGTAAAAAGTGTTTAATAATGTTTTGGAAATGAGATATTGACTCCATTTTGAAATTCTACTCTTTTTCAGATGATAGAAAAGATATATAGTCATTAGAAAGGAAAATTAAACTTGCTAAACCTACAATATTTAGAATATTTTGTTTTCTAGAATAATCTATCATGTCAATAGACATAGTGTATTAGGAAGTTGAGGAAGCCCTGGAAGAAAAAATGAGGATAAAAACCATCATTGAAGGGATTTTAAGGGACCTGAATGATGTATTAAATATTGTACAACTTACTATTAGAACATATTTATGTGCTCAAACA
>NW_007732797.1:52387-65412 GCF_000696425.1 Galeopterus variegatus
CCTGAATGATGTATTAAATATTGTACAACTTACTATTAGAACATATTTATGTGCTCAAACACTGTTTATTCAGGGTTCTGTTATGACCCATATTGTGGGTCAGACAATAAAGATATCACAATAGACAAAATAGACAAGATCTTCTATCCCTATTCTTGGTAACATGGTCTAGTTTGGAAATTTAATTAGATAAAAAATAACAGCAATAATTTAAAATATGATTTTAAAATATGCATGTGTATGTATTTTAAGAAGAGGTTTCTGTCATTGTGATTTATGTTGAAGGAGGGAAGGGGAAGCCTCTGTTATGTAGGGGTGTTATCAGGTTTTGACATTTTTAATTACTTAGAAGTTGAAACCTAATACCAAAAAACTTAAATGTGAAAAGATTGGGGAAAACTATTAGAATTGTTAGTTCATTTAATTTAACATATTATATTTTTAGTATATTTTAGTGCCTTTGTGTTTATCCTATCCTCATTTATTGACTCTGAATCCTTTAAATACATATTTGTTGGGGGCAGGAGAAAGAACTGATGAATGCCTCATTGTTTTCAGGTGTAAGAAATTTGGGGAGATGGGAGAATTTTAAGAGGCCCTCATTCCTAATTACAACGTACTTTTCCTGGATATAAGGTGCCCGACAATGAATATCCTCTACTTTATCACGTATCCATTCTATTCTGTAGTTTACAGACCAAGTTTTTACCTAAACATTTTACCTAATCTAAATATGTGAAACAGTGATAATAAGTATCCGGGAAAGTGTACCTCTCAGTAGACAGAATTTCAGGTAATGCCTAACTGATACAGCTAGTTATTATTCTTTCTTTGCAATCCACCATCCCCAAAAACTTGTGATATTTAGAGCCACTGTTATAAGGACATGGAGGGATGCATTGTACACAGAAATATATGCTCTTTTAGTTCTTTGTAATGGTTTCCGGGAGAGCAACATTAACACGAAATAAATTTTCAATTTTCTTTCCAATTTTTTCAAATTATAACACAAATATAATGTGGTTATAAAAACAGAGATGATTCAATTGTGTGGGCTTTACTGACACTGAATTTAAGCAACAAAGCATCTCCTTAAATGCTACTCCAATTTTCTATTGATTGCTTTCATTCTCTTCCTCTTAGAGATTGCCTTTTTGCTGTAAGATGGAGCTTTGTAACATCCCACAATTCTTGGTGGTTATGCTCCCGTGAAACCCTGCATTCCCTGATGTCTTAGATGCAGACATACCTATTTCTTTCTTATAACTTGAATATAGTTCATTCATTACATTTGAAACTAAGGCTCTCTATATTTCCCCTGCAGAATTTAAATAATCTTTTTTTTAAATTGGAACTTATTTGATTTTACATATTTGTGGAGTACAGAGCTGACTCTCTGTATTTGTGCACAATACGTGATGATCAAGTCAGGATAATTAACATGTTCATAATTACAAAATGTATTCATTCTCTGTGGCCATTAACTCATTTCCCCCTAAGCCACCCCCCACCCCCGTATCCCTCCTCTAATAATCACAGTTCTGTTCTCTCCTTCTGAAAGGACAAGATATTATTGCCTTCCTTCCTTCCTTCCTTCCTTCCTTCCTTCCTCCCTCCCTCCCTCCCTCCATCCCTCCCTCCCTTCTTTCCTTTCATCTTCCTTCCTTCCTTATTTCTTTGCACCCACTTATGAGTAAGAACATGCAATATTTCTCTTTCTGTGTCTGGCTTATTTCACTTAACATATTTCCTCCGAGCTCATCCATGTTGCTGCATATAGCTGAATTTCATTCCTTTTTATGGCTGAGTAGTATTCTGTTGTGGATACATACCACGTTTTCCTCATCCAGTCATCTGTCAATGGACATTTTGGTTGGTTCCATATACCTTGGCTACTGCATGTAAATAAAGCTGTGATAAACATGGGAGTTCAGGTTTCCCTTCAATGTGATGATTTGCATTCCTTTAAGTATATACTCAGTAGTGTGATTGCTGGATTTTATGGTAGTTCTATCTGTAGTTATTTGAGGAAGCTCCATACTGTATTCCACAAAGGCTATACAAATTTACAGTCCCACCAACAGTGTAGGAGAGTTTCCCTTTCTCTGCATCCTTGCCAGCATTTGTCATTTTCTTTCTTTCTGATAATTGCCAGTCTAACTGGAATGAGGAGATATCTTAACATGTGTTTGAAAAGCAATTTCCTGGTGATTAGTAATGTTGAGCATTTCTTCATGTACCTATTAACCATTTGAATGTATCCCTTTGAGAAATGTCTATTGAGCTCTTTTGCCCATGTTTTAATCGGGTTATTTGTTTTTATTTACTATTGAGTTATTTGAGTTCCTTGTATATTTTGGATATTAATCCATCATAGGATGTGTAGTCTGCAAATATCTTCTCACATTCTGTAGGTTCTGTATTCATTCTGTTGATTGTTTCCTTTACTGTGCAGAAGGAAATAATATATAATTTCATATGTAATCTCATTTGTTTATGTTTTCTTTAGCTGCATGTGATTTGGGGGTCTTATTTACAAGATCTTTGCCCAGTTCCACTTCCTGAAGTGTTTCCCCTGTGTTTTCTTTTAGGAGTTTTGTAGTTTCAGGATATTTAAGTATTCCGTTTTGAGTTGATACTGGTATATGGCAAGAGGTATGGTTCTAATTTCCTTCTTCTACATATGAATATCCTGTTTTCCCAGCACCATGTATTGAAGAGGCTGTGTGTTTTCAGTGCCTTTGTCAAAGATCAGCTGGCTGTGAGCACATGGATTGATTTCTGGGCTCCCTATTCAGTTCCATTGGTCAAAGTGTCTGTTTCTATGACAGTATCATGCTATTTTGGTTTCTATACCATTGCAGTATAATTTGAAGTCAGGTAGTGTAATGCCTCCAACTTTACCCTTTTTTCTCAAGATTGCTTTGGCTGTTTGGGGTCTTTTGTTGTTTCATATGAATGTTAGAATTGTTTTTTTCTACTTCTGTGGAGAATGTCTTTGGTACTTAGATGGGGATTACTTTGGATCTAGAGATCACTTTGGGTAGAATGGAAATTTTCACAGCGTTAATTCTTCCAGTCAATGAAGAAGGAATGTCTTTCCATCTTTTGGTGTCCTCCAACTTCCTTCAGCAGTGGTTTGTCGTTTTTATAGTTCTCATCATACAGATCTCTCATCTCCTGGATTAAATTTATTACTAAGCTCTTTTTTATTTTTGTAGATATGAATGGGCTTGCTTTCTTGCTTTCTTTTTCCTGCTTGTTTGTTATTGATGGATAAGAACACTGTTGATTTTATATATTGATTTTGTGCCCTACAACTTTTCTGAATTTGTTTATCAGCTCTGTGTTTTTTCTGGTAGAATCTTTTAGTTTTTCTCTATATAGGATCATGTCATCTTCAAACATGGACAGTTTGACTTTGTCTTTTCCAATTTGGATGCCCTCTATTTCTTTCCCTTTCCTGATTGCTCTGGCTTGTACTTCCAATACTATGTTAAATAGCAGTGGTGAGAGTGGGCATCCTTACCTTGTTCCTGTTCTTAAAGGAAAAACTTTCAGCCTTTCCCCATGCAGAATGATATTGGCAATGAGTTTGTGATATACGGCTTTTATTGTGTTGAGATACTACCCTTCTATACCTTATTTGTTGATGGTCTTTTTGTTAAGGAATGTTGAGTTTTGTCAAATGCTTTTTCTGAGTCTGTTGAAATGATCATATCTTTTTGTCCTTCATTTTGTTGATGTAGTATATCACATTTCTTGATGTGCATATGTTAAACCATCCTTTCCTACCTGGGATGAATCCATCTGATGTATAATCTTTTTGATGTGCTACTGCATTCTGTTTGCTAATATTTTGTTGAGGATTTTTATGTCTATGTTCATCAAAGATATTGGCCTGTTTTTTTTATTTGTTTATTAGATGGTTTGGATATCTGTCTCATTTTGGTATCAGAATGACTCTGGCCTCATAGAATGAGTTTAGAAGAATAGTCTCCATTTCAGTTTTTTAGAATATTTTGAAAAGAATTTATACTAATTGTTCTTTAAAAATTTGGTATTCAGCAGTGAAACCATCCATCCCTGGGTTTTTATCTGTTAGGAGACTACTGATTACGACTTCAATCTCTTTGTTTATTACTGGTCTGCTCAGGTTTTCTGTTTCTTCTGAGTTCAGTGTTGGTAGTTTGTATGTATCCAGAAATTTATCCATTTCCTCCAAGTTTTCTTATTTGTTGCTGTGCAGTTGTTCATCATATTTTCTAATGATTTTTTGTGTGTTTCTGTGGTGTCAGTTGTAATGTCTTATTTTTCATTTCTGATGTTTGTTATCTGGGTCTTTTCTCTTCCTTTTTAAAATTAGACTAGATGGTGGTTTGCCTATTTTGTTTATATTCTCAAAAAATAACATTATTTCATTGATCGTTGGTATCTTTTTTGGTCTTTGTTTCATTTAGTTCTATTCTGATCTTAATTATTTCTTTCCATCTACTATTTTGGGATTGGATTGCTCTTGTTTCTAGTTATTTGAGGTGTAACATTTTATTTAGTCTCTTTATTGTGTCAATTTAAGCGTTTATTGCAATAAACTTCCCTCTTACTACTGATTTTGTGCTGTCCCTTAGGTTGTGGTATGATTTTTCTTTATTTTCATTAGTTTCAAGAAAATTTTTGATTTTCTTTTTAGTTTCTTCTTTGATCCATTGGTCATTCAGGAGCATGCTATGTAATTTCCATATGTATGTATGGTTTCCAAAGTTTTGCTTGTTATTTATTTCTAGGTTTAATACATTATGATCTGAAAAGGTACTTGAAATGACTTCAAATTTTTTGTTTGTTTTAATTTGTTAAGACTCGATTTGTAGCCTAACGTGGTCTATCCCAGACCATGTTCCACGTGCTGATGAGAAGAATTTATATTCTGACTTGAAATGACTTCAAATTTTTTGTTTGTTTTAATTTGTTAAGACTCGATTTGTAGCCTAAAGTGGTCTATCCCAGACCATGTTCCACGTGCTGATGAGAAGAATTTATATTCTACAGTTGTTGGATGAAATGTTTTATAGATATCTGCCAAGTCCAATTGTTCTCAAATGTAGTTTAAATCCTGTGTTTCTTTGTTACCTAGATGATCTGTCCAATGTCAAGAAAGGGTGTTAAGTCCCCAGCTAGTATTGTATTAGGATGTATCTCTCTCTTTAGGTCTAATTTTGTTTGCTTTACATATCTGGGTGCTTGGATGTTATATACACATATATTTAATATTGTTATCTCCTCTTGCTGGATAGATCCTTTTGTCATTATATATTGACCTTTTTCTCTTTTTATAGTTTTTGGCTTAAAGTCTGTTTTATCCAACATAAGAATAGCTACTCCTGCTCATTTTGGGTTTCCATTTGCATGGTATATCTTTGCTCATCACTTCACTATTAGTCTGTGTGAGTCTTTATAAGTGAGGTAATTTTCTTATAGAAAGCATATTGTTAGATCTTGTTTTTTAATCAATTCAGCCAGTCTATATCTTTTGAGTGAGAAAATCAATCCATTTACATTTAGGGTTGTTATTGAGAAGTATTATCTTACTGCTGTCATTTTATTGGTTTTTATGTGGTTGTTTTAAATAAATAAAAGGGAAAGAAAAGAACAAAATTATTTGTCTTTGGTATTTGTTGGTTTTTTGAAGTGTTAAGACATAGTTTATTTGTCTTTCTTATTTGCATATCTGATCTACCAGTGGTTATTTTTTTCGTCTCTCTCATGTATTCATGATAATTATTACCATTTTAAAAAAATTCCAGATGTAGGAATCCCTTTAGGATTTATTGTAGGGTTGGTTGTGTGGTGGAGAACTTCTACAGTTTAATTTGTCTGGGAAATACAGCATTTATTCTTCATTTCTGAAGGAAGGCCTTGCTGTATAGTGTTCTTCACTGGCAGTTTATTTTTTTTTCTTTTACTACTTTGAATATATCATCCCATTCTCTTATGGCCTGTAAGGTTTCTGCTGAGAAGTCTGCTGTTAGTCTGATGGGGGCTCCCTTATACATGGTGACATTTTCTTTTGCTGCTTTTAGGATTCTCTCTTTGTCTTTTCGCTTTTGACAGTTTGATTGCAATGTGCCTCAGAGAGGACCTTTTTGGATTGAACTTGTGTAGGGATCTTTGAGCTTTTGGATCAGGAAGTTTATATATATTCCAACACTTGGGAAGTTTTCTACTATTATTTAGTTGAATAGGTTTTCAATGTCTTTTCCTTTTTTTCCTGCTATCCAGAACACTCATGATTTGGTTGTTTATGAAATTAAGGTTATCTGATATCTCTTGTAGATTTTCTTCATTTTTTAAATTTCTTTTTTTTGGGGGGGGGGTCTGCATGGGTTATTTTGGAAATACTGCTTTGAGATTGTGAATTGTTCTTTCTGCTTGCTATAGCCTGCTTCTTAAGCTCTCATTTGTATTTTTTATTTTTTTGAATAAATCCTTCACTTCCATGAGTTCTGCTACATTGTTTTTAAGGTATTTATCCCTTTGTAGAGTTCCTCCTTCATATCCTAAATTGTTTTTCTCATTTTGTTGTGTCATCTATCTGCATCTTCTTGTATCTCATTGAGTTTCCTTTAGATTATTGTTTGGAATTCCTTTACAGTCACTTCAAGGGTTTCCTGCTACATGGAGTCTGGTACTTCAGAGTTATCATATTTCTTCGGTGTGTATTTTCTTCTTTTTTTTGTATTTCTAGTACCTCTGTGTTGTCATCTGGTCATCATGGAGTAGTTCCTTCTTCTATTACTCCAGTGCGGCCTTTGAGGATAGAAACTCATGCCTGTTGATATGTTCTGTATTGACCAGTGGCCCTGGACAGACTTGCTGGCACCCTAGCTAATAGCCCATGCCCATAATAGGTGCACTGGGGCATGCTGAAGGTACTCAATTTGAATGCATGGCCCTGGGCAAGATTTCTTTCCTCTTTCCTATGGGAAGAAGCTTCTCCTTGTCCTTGCTTCTTCCTCTTTCTTCTTTCCTCCTGCATGGTGAACATGGGAACATCTGGATGTGGGTGAGGTGGAGCTCATGGTACCCAAACTGGACATCAGCAGAGAGCAGGACTGATGGCTGTCAGGGAGAAGGGTGGCTATGTTGGTAGTACTCTGGGGTTGGAGGAGAGTGATGGTGGCATTGGTAAGGTCATGCTTTCTTTGGGGTTTGGGCACTGTACTACCAAGAATGGGGCTGCTGATCCTTTTCTCAGGAAGTGGGTGGAGCCTCTGGGCAAGCCAATGGCAGAAAACTCTGTTCCTCCACTTGTGAGCAGTGGGTGGTGCCACTGGATGGGCCTTCTGCAAAGTGACGTGTCTGACCACCCGTGGGCATTAGGTGGGGACAGTGGGCCAATGCACATCAGGATGCCTGTCTGGCTGTGGTTGTTGAGCAGGGCTTCTTGTCCTGTTGGTCTGCTTATGGGTATTGTGGAGAGCCACTAAGCAGTACTTTGGAGAAGGAAAAGGGACTGGTGCATTCACTTCTGGGTTTGTTGGCAGAGTTCTTAGCCAGGATTGTTCAAGAGGTGTAGTTGCCAGGCCACATCTCTGAGAGGGAAAGATGCACATTGTTTCTACCAACCTGAGGGTATATTCATTATGGTAGAGATGTGTGAGCTGTTTTTCTGACTTAGGGGTTCTGGCATACACAAATCTGTCAGCTGGTGGGACTGGTGGGGGGATAAATGGGGTGTGGTCCACCTAAGGAGGGTCTTCCTGGTTGATCTCTGGCCAGGGACGAGGGGTATGTCAGATTAGCAGGACTAGGTTTGGCTTCCCAGGCTGCAAAACATAGTCATAGCTGCTGTGAGCCCAGGCTTCCAGTTGCCATCATGAGGGCATTACAACATTTCCCATGAGTGCACTGGGTGAAAGGTGGAGCCTTAGGGCTGGAGAACCACTGTGGATACTGCACCCTGGGCAAGGTGCTCTCCTGTAAGAGTTCCAGTTTCCAGATGGAGCTGATCTGTATGGGATTGAGTCCCAAGGGTGGAGGGTTGAGAGTGCACCATCCATCCACACTAATGTTCTAGGACACTAGTTTTGTAGGGCACTGTACACACTTGGCTCTGGACTTGTCCTGCTAAAGAATCTGTGGGCCCATGTGGTGAAGATGGAGGTTTGTGTGGGACCTCTGCCTACCTTTTCACTGCCAGGGAAATTCTTTGTGCACCAGTCCTGGTGTCGGAGACTTGGTAGCTGAGACTTTTTGCCTCTCTTTCTTCTCTATGTTGCCCCCCTGGGTTTTCATTCTCCACAGTGGTCTTGCCAGTCTCCTGTTGTACTCCTACACTATCCCACTGACGTTTCCACCATTATTTAGCTGTCTGTTACTTGTTCTTTTCTGTGGGAGGAACATGCCCTGGGCACCTCTAGTTCAGCATTTTCTCCTTCTATCTGGATTTATATAATCTCGATCTTTACCTTATGGATCGGAAATGACATAAGATTCCTTATTTCAGAATTTATATGCCTTATAAATTATTCCAAGGCACAATCAAGAAAAAAGGTCAACTCCAATCTTCCACAAACCTAGATGCTAGATTGATCTTTATCTCAAATTACTCTGCTAACCCTTAATTTATTGGGAGAAGTTTGAAGTTCTCTAATATCAGGAAATCACTTTTCTTTCCATGTTCTCATTCGCCATGGATCTTTCTCAAATGTCACTAACATATCCACAGCAAAAAAATTACTGAGATTTTCAAAGTATACAGTACAGAAATCTATGCCTCCCACACTAACTGATTTTTCTTTTCTTTTCTTTCTTTTTTTAGGTGAAAATTTCAAGGGCATATGCATATCTATATATGCCTTATGACATATGCACATCCTATGAAACTGTCACCTAATATACAGTTCATAATAAGCTATATACAGGGCAATTACTAACATTGCATGTTGTTCTATATTTTCATTCCCAAGATGCACCCTTTTTTGGCATTTCTTATATATTAACTTGTTAATTATTAACAATTTTAATTTCAATTTTCTGACCTCTAAAGCTCTTCTAAATTTCAATTTTCATCTTCTAAAACTCTTCTCTCACCTACCTTATTAATTACATAACCACTACATGTATTAAGGAAAAGTGGTTATATTGTTAAATAAAAATAAAATATTTTGTTATTATAATGTTAAAAATATTATTGGATTTTGGAGAGCTGAAGTTTTGGAAGATAAAGCATTGATTGAGTAATCTTTTAAATTTCTGGAATAAATGTACAATGTTATATGTATATCTCAATATGTGTAGATACATACACAAAAATATATGTAAAAATATGGGCATGTATATACATATAGTCTTTCTCCAATGTATCTGAAGGATAATAACATACTCACTAAAAGTGCAGGACACTACATTCTAAATTATCTACTCGATATTAGAAGGTACGTTACAGTAAAATAGATTTTCTATTGCCTGCAAAAAGAAATGAAAAGCATTTTAAAGGCTCAAATTATAATTAAACATAGAAAAGTTTTATTGAAGCAGAAATTTTCATACTACAACCATCATATTAAATCTGACATGTGTATTAGTTATATATTATTGATATTTTACTTTCTTTTTTTATGTTTTGAAATATCATTGCATCAAAATATAGTCAGCCTTATATATCCAGATTGATCATATGCTAGAAACCTAAATTATAGTTTATTTTTATAGTTTCTGACTGTTCACATCTAAGACATGTTGAATTGCTGTTCAAAGAGATTTTTATTAGAGATATGGATGAGATATCACACTTTCAGAAAAATTGTCAATAAAATCTTTAGCTTCTCTCACATGAGAAAAACTTAGTTCACATTCTGAATCCTCTCTTATTTTCCCTTCTCTGTTTTTTTGTGTGTTTGTTTGTTTGTTGGTCAGATAAAATTTTTGCCTTGAACTGTGATCATAATGTATTTTTAAGTTTAAGAATTAAGTTCTTCACATTTAGAGCTTTCACTCTTGCCTTTAAAAATAATAACATTACAGAAATTCTAGAAGATAATTTAATGCTTTTTTCTATCAAATATACATTGAAGAAACTTTTATTGCAAAAGTATGTTTACATAATATATGTGCTAATATGACACTTGAGTCATTTTCTTTTAGAATAGGATGACATCGTCCAAACTCTAATTTTCCACAAACTATCCCATCATTGTAGAATCTTCCATGTGTTATCAAACTACTGCCATGCACACATGTACTAAAATGTCAGAGATTTAATTTTTAAAAGATGTAGCAAGTATTTGCTTCGTGTTCATCTTTAATTATAATAGGTCTTTTGATTTTTGGTGGCCATGCCTTATACAAAGTCAATACCTGTGTTTGTTTATATATATATATATATATATAGTTTTATAATCTCATGAGTATCTACCTGCTCAAAATGCAAAAAATTCTATTGGTATGTTGAATAAAACTCTTTTTATCTAATCAGCAGCTTTCTTTCTATCCTTGAATATCTGATTTTTGGACTCTTTTAGAGTAGGGACTTTTCTTTGTGTTTGAACATGCACTCCATACAGTGCTATGAGGTGCAATTTAATGGAACCTGCACTTTCCTATAGACTATAGCTATCATGCACAAAATACAGTGTATACTTATAGTTAATGACTTTTTCTCCATCTCCCTAGCTCTTCAATGCTTTATATTGCCCTTAGCATAATGAATGCATCATTGATTGCCATTCATTCTATAAAGCAGAAAGAACTGCATATGTGGCAAATTTTACCAAAGTTCTAATTAAAATTATTCTCCAGAATTATTAGCTATTATTTTTATAGAGAGTTCTCTCCAGCATGGTAATAATTCAATGGAGTCGACTCACTTTTTTCCTGGGGAAAAAAAAAAACAAAAACACTCATGTTCTCATTTTACATTTTTACACTATGCCTGAACCAACTCCTACCCTCAATAGGAACTTTACAAGGAATAAAAGAAAAGTCATATTTTTAATAATTGCTACTAAATATAAATGAAGCACTATACGCTCTGACAAATTCAAAGCACAATGTGAAGGAGGGAGTGATTTTTAAAAGCCTATTTTTAAAAAGGTAAAGTCTAGTGTATATGCTATTTTCACTTGATGAAAATGCATACTTAACTAAAAATAAAGCATTGATAAAATGATTATAAAAAGGTATTGATTACAGTCTGGAAGGGAAGTGTGATAAAATAACCATGCTTGTGTAGTCTTCTAGGCCATTTTTCTTAACTATAAAAGCAACTCCCCACACCTTTTTTCAAATATGATATTTTTGTAGAAAAGGTGCTTTAGAATTTCTACAGACCCTGACAATATTTGCTTGTGTGTGTGTGTGTGTGTGTGTGTGTGTGTGTGTGTGTGTGTGTGACCAGTAAGGGGATTGTAACCCTTGGCTTGGTGTCACCCGCACTGCACTCAGCCAGTGAGCCCAACAGCCAGCCCTATATAGGATCCAAACCCACGGCCTCAGCGCTCCCAGCGCTGCACTCTCCTGAGTGAACCACGGGGTTGACCCAATATTTGCTCTTTTATTACAGAAATGTAGTTCCATTTCTATCATGCAACAGTAACCCATTACTTTAAAAATTGTGCTATGCTCTTCCCTGTACAATTAACTTTTATTCTTGACATTCATGCTGACTTATCCTTTTCAATTCTACTACATATAGAAATTATATTTCAATAAGCATAGGCGATACTTGTTCTTTATTTCTATTGACATATTAAAATTAATACTCCATTAAATTTTTGTATTCATACTGACTCCATATATATATTAGCCTTGAGTAAAAGATATGGTTTTAGTTATTCATGTTAAAATTATAAATACTGTTTGAGCAAAACAAACGTTTTTTTTAAAAAATGCATTTGTCATGACTTTGTGATTAGAATAATAAAGGTAATATGACACATCTGGAGCGTGTTATAATAATCTATGACTAAGGGATGGTCTTCACAGATCAAAGAAGAAAAACAAGAAAATGGACTACCAGAAATATTTCATAAATACTGTAATTATTCATAGGAAAAATAATTTTATTTGTAGGTAAGAGTAAAATCAGTTGACTTTTTAAGAAGTAGTTTCAGATTACATTTTTTGATGCACATCAATCTACTAAAACTTATTTTATTGGTTTAGACATAAAAGTCAGATGTATAAGTGTGTTCCAATGACCTATGTATTCTTCACATAAGGACATTGTTATATAAAATTTTCTATTAGTATCGAATATGTGTCTAGTTATTAGTCATTTTAGAGTTTTTCAGTTTTAGCATCTCACAAAATATTACAGGTTAAATATATATATCCTTTTATGGGTGAAAATGATTCAGTAGAAATCAACACTTTTCATCAGCAGTCATTACATGCCCTCATACTTTCAATTATTTTCACTGGTTTCTTTTTCTCCATTTTTAAAAAATGTATAACAACTTCTGATTTTACTTTCTTTAAGTCAAGGTCATGTGCTCCGATCAGTTTCTGTGATCCAACAGAATGCAAAGAGGTAAAAACAAAATCAATTTTAAACTAAAAGGATGAGTAAATATGTATACAGGATATTAAGCTGGGATTCTGTCAGTTTTTGCTGAGGTCCAAAAATGGGAGGTGACAATTACTTTCACTTTCTAAACTGAGGTTATAGATCACCTCTTCATTACTTGCAAAGAGGTACCCAAAAGTCAAATCAGAGATAATTAGATAACCAATAATCTCCAGCCTATTTAAAAATAAGTTAGAATATCTGAGAGAGAAGCAGGGGATTAAGAAGGAATTGAATTGTCATTAGATACAAATGTGTGCTATGAGTTCCAACTGTACTGCACATAGGAAAAGATTGGAATGGATTCCCCTCGACTTTAAGAAGACTCCTTGGGGGCCGACCCCCTGGCTCACTCGGGAGAGTGCGGCGCTGGGAGCGCAGCAGCGCTCCCACCATGGGTTCGGATCCTATATAGGGATGGCCGGTGCACTCACTGGCTGAGCGTGGTCACAAAAAAGGA
>NW_007732797.1:65929-68017 GCF_000696425.1 Galeopterus variegatus
ACAAAAAAGGACAAAAAAAAAAAAAAAAAGATTCCTTGGAAAACTTAATATAGGTTTCCTGTAGTTTGGGAAATACTGTGCACTATTTTATAAATTATGTCTAAGAATTCACAAAGTGAAAAAACTAAATGAAGTGGCCTGTGGATTATAGGCTGCAAACTCATTTATAGCAATACAAAGCTCTGCTATTTCAGCATAGCTGATGAGAGAATCACTTGCCATTAGTTCAGAAGACAGTTGCCTGGAGAGGAAAGAATTCAGCAAAAATAAGTGGTACTTAAACATTTACACACCAAGCAAGGAAACAGCTATCTGGAGACACCAATTGTTGAGGATTTTCAATGGCCTCTGAAATATTTTCCAGAAGTGAATTTGGGTTTTTTGTTGTTGTTGTTTGTTTTTTATTATACATACATGTGAGGATGCGGGGTACGACATTGATTTTCAGTAATTGTGTACTTTGTGTGGTGGTTAGATCAGTATAGTTAGCTTACTACTAATCACAGAACTAATAAGGTAAGACATATCCTGGTTTTCTAATCCTCCTTTCTTTTCTTGCTTTGACTTGAGGAGTCAGTAAAGATGATTAGCCTGGGAGTGAGGGAGAAATACAAAGCACGGAATAGGGAAGAAACCAACCCCAGTCTTTATGTCCATTAAAGCCTTCCAGAGTTAGTTCTAAACTAATTTTGAAAGAGAAATAATTTATTTTTAAATAAAGTGAAGAATTTTTACTATTTAATTGAACTGGATATTTAATGACAATTATAATTTTTTATGACTTAAAGTCACTAGAGTGCTGTCATCTGGCTGAAGAGATGTCATGAGACCTGTCTTGGATCTCATCCTTGTACTGGAGAATTAGATGTTTAGCTCATAGAGCAGGTCTGAACAAGTAGAAAGGGAAAAGGATGGTTTTTGTTTTTTTTTTTTCTGTTACTTTCTGAGTTCCACTTAACATGAAATTCTTCACATAAAAGACAGAAATGATCATTAAAGATTCAGTTGTTAATGTGATTATATCTTGTCATTCTAGGTAATTTTATAACTGAAAAATTGATCAATGCTAACTTTTTTAACAAATAAGTCAACATATCTTTAATGACCTACTACTAACAGTGGTCAATTCCATGGAACTAATGTATTTTTCTATATTTTTAAAAGTCTCTTAAAATATGCTCTAAGTATTCCAATAATACTTTAGACAATTGACTGTCATTCTGGTGTTTACTTTTTGCTATTAGAGGTTTTCTCAAATTTAACTTTGTTAATTTTAGCATATGTTGTGATTTACATAACGCTTTTTATCCATATGTGTTTATTCATCATATGTAAAATTTAATAAACTTACCTTAAGTTATTTGGTAGGTCATGGGGATCAATTATCTTTGAGTTTTTGTTACTTGATACATTTTTCTGTATTTGACATTATTATAAGCCAAAAAAATCTATTAGATTATGTTTCATGCTAAGTAATCAACTTGACATTTGAAAAGCATATGACTGGTAACATCAAAATTACTTAAATTGTGTCAAATTACAATGAATATTTTTATCTGAATAGAAGCTAGTTAGTTTTAATGCACTTTTCTTGTTTTACTATTGTTACATAAGTTTTTGAGTAGGCTTTTAATTTATAATAGCTTTATTAAGTGGCTAACTTTTGTAATAAAGAGCAAAATACTAACATTTTGAGGAAATTATTCTAATTCTGTTGGTTTTCAACCAGCAACTTAAATCAACCAACAAATATTTCAACTATTTATAACTATGGTTGGAACAAAGAACAAATCTGTAGGAAAAGAGGTAATATATAATTAATTAGACTGTAGAGTGTTTGAAATATATGTCAAAATAATTTTCCTGTAGTTTGGTGGAAAGCCAGTAAAATTTTGACAGAAAGAAATTGGCATAGTCAAAACCCAGTTGTATTCTGAGTAATCTCTTTTAGAGTGTGTATATATATATATATATATATATAAGGGGCCGGCCCGGTGGTGCACTGCGACAGTGTGCTGCTTGGGAGCGTGGTGGTGCTCCCGCCGAGGGTTCAGATCCCACATGCAGACCGGCCGCTCACTGGCTGAG
>NW_007732797.1:68174-83563 GCF_000696425.1 Galeopterus variegatus
CTTGAATAATACAAGGTCATTGAGTATAATATCAGAAGTTAATAATATTCAGGATTAGGTTGAAAGTTATTTAAAGAAGAGGGCAATCATTATTAAGAAAATACTGGCAAGGACCAATTCCTGACTTAAAAAGTAGATTAAGAAATAAATTCCATTTCTTTTGCTGGAATAATGTAAATTTAATAAGAAACTTGTATTTATGTGGTTATGCTACCAAAGAAATATTAAGTACTGATAGGAAATGCTTAAAGGGAAAATCTAAGGGTTTTCTACTATGAAAGCAAACTTCATTAAACTGAATCAGGCCATGTACCTACTCTTCCACTGTCTGCAGAACTTTGTGAAAAATTGGCCATTGTTCTATGCAACTGGTGAAGGTGAGTTTCATAATCTCTCTCTTTTATTCTTTTCTGTGTCTACCCAAATATTCTACCTTCTGGATATCTACCACTCACCTTGCCTCAGCCCATGCCATTATTTGTTACTTCTCTGGCACATATCGTTATATCAAAACAAAATATTTAAAAAAAACACTTATCGGATCTTGGATTTTCCTGTCTTTTGACAGGTTAAACAATTACAAAGCAATTGAAGCCCTATAAATGACAAAGTAATTGAAAAAAAATAATGTCTAGGAACTAAAGCTCCAGAAATGACTACATATATGTGTGTGTGTGTGTGTGTGTGTGTGTGTGTGTGTACACACACACACATATGTATTGCCAGGTGGACAGAAACAAATTTAAAACAATATTAACAAAGATCATGAGATGCTTGATTATTTCAGGTGCACTAAAAACAGTGTGTTTTTCTTTTTTTTCTCTTCAAGAGGTAGAAATTGGCCTCGATTGCTTGATTGCAAACCTTCTGGATGCTTTCCTACCTCTTGAAGAATCCATAAACTCATGCAGATTACTACAGAGGAATGCAGTACCTAATATTGGCAGTATAATAGGAAAAACTGGCTGTTGTAAAACTCGATTCCAGGTTAAACTTGGCTTTAAAAAAAAAAAAAACAGAGTGTAAGACGTTAGCCACTCTCACATCTGAAATTTATGTTTGGACTGAAATCATTCATTCATCATGAATGAAAATGTGGCTGTACCTTCAAAAAGACTGTGGGTGTAATGGTAAAAATTTAGTAATCTCTGTTATTTTATATATCACTTTTTAATATTCTGTTATACTTTCATGGTATACAGGACGTTTAAAATTGTTGGCACAGAAATGAGTCAGGAAGACAGTCTCTTCATTACACTTCGTTCACTGTATGAATTATGTAGAACTGGCATTTATGTTTTGGCCTCTATTTCCTTTATATCATAAATTATCGTTCCCTACTAATTATATGTTTTTCTATAAATAGTCCTTCATTTTCATGACTTGGGAGATCAAATATTAAACTACTTTCTGCTTGCATTTTTTAGAATGAAATAACCAACTTTTTCTACCCAAATGTGAACTCTTTTCACATTTTATTTCTCTTATAAGAGACTCAAGAAACTGGATGATTTGTGCAATAGTTATGTATAAAATAAAATAGCCTCATTTAAAAACTATGTTTTGGATGATTTTTTTATTGTCTGCAGGGATTTAATTAATATCTGCTATTAGGTGCTTTTGTCAATTTTCTGAGGCTAATAAATATTAGCATTAATTTGACTTATATTATTTAACATTATAAAAATCAGAAAAATAATTTACTCTTTGCAGTACTTGTCTTCTTTACTGCTTTTTCCCTCCACAATTTTTGACTTCTGCAAATATATTTGATTTTCTGTTTTGTAACGTTTTCACTTGGCATTAAGAAAGTGCACAAATTACTTATTCGTATGTAGGCTCATGATTAGTAAGCTCACACAAGCCATTAAACATGTTATTTGTAGGTTTTTAGGTTACATTTTTCAGCATAAGCTATTGTTTAGAACCACTATTTTTTTTTCCGTAAATGGAAAAGAAATAAACATGGGCAATTGAAGCCTTTTAGCAAAGAAAAGTTTAAATCCTGCCTTTTCTAAGTAGACTTATTTCCATTTATCATTTTGATGATAGACACATATAAAGAATAAGAAGAAATGTTTCTTTTACGTTAAAGAATATGATTTAGTTCTATCTATTCAGGTCTGTTTAAGAATGAGAATAACTATTTTTAGATAACTATAAAACTTGTGTAACATACACAGAAAATGAATAATTTAAAATTTTAATTATACCTTAAATAAGTTTTTATTTCTAGGGAGTTATTATAAAAAGAAAAACAAAAAAAATGAAACCAGAATTTGTCTTGTCTTTTATTTATTTACTACTTTCCTGAGGGTAGGTATCTAATCCCACATTTCTATAGTATCTTGTACCCAGAAAGTGTGTGATATCATTACTGTACAAACATTTTTTCTGCCATGTCGGAGAGGCCTGAGATCTGTGGAGACCACGTGACCTGTGGTTCCAGCACGCAACCAAGCAGTTAGGCCTCGCTGCTGCCAGACTCCATCCCCAGCCCGGCTGAGTGCAAACTGACCAGAGAGGCACCGACCAGAGAGGCCAGAGATCTGCGGAGACCACATGCCCAGCAGCACCAGCGCATGACTGAGCAGGTAGGCCTCGCCACCGCCAGAACCCATCCCCAGCCTGGCGGAGTTCATGCTGACCAGAGAGGTGCCTCCCTGGAGAGGCCCAAGACCCAAGGCAACTGAGCAGACACTGAGGTGGCCAGGCCAAATTGGCAGCTCCAATAGCATCCTAGCCAGGAAATAGTGTTGAAACAGTAGACTGTGAAATCCCTTGCCATGATGACTAAACATTAAAGGAAAGATACCAGAAATATGAAAAATCAAGAAAGTACATCACCAAAGGGTAATAACTCTCAAGCTCTAGATCCTATAGAACAAGAAGCCCTTGAAATGTCTGACAAGGAATTTCGAGTGTTAATTTGAAGGAAACTAAATGTGATACAAGAAAACTCAGCTAGACAACATGATGAAATGAAGAAAAGCATACTATACCTGAAAGAAGAAAGGTACAAGGAAATCAATGCCATGGATAATAAGGAGCAGAGCTTCCTGAGCTGAAGAATTCATTCAATGAAATAAAAATCACAACAGAGAGTTTATCCAGCAGGCTCGCAGAAGCACAAGAGAGAACTTCTGACCTCGAAGATAGGCTGTTTGAAATAACACAGGAAGACAAAGAAAAAGAAAAAAGAATTAAAAACATTGAAGAAAATCTAAGAGAGATATCAGACAACCTTAAGCGCTCAAATATCTGAGTCATGGGTATTCCAGAAGGTGAGAAAAAGGAGTTTGCATTGAAAACATATTCAACAAAATAGTAGCAGAAAACTTCCCAGGTTTAGGAAAAGACAAAGATCTTCAGATTCAGGAAGCTCAAAGATTCCCTACTGTATTCAAACCAAAAAGGTCTTCTCCAAGACATGTTATAGTCAAATTGGTAAAACTCAAAGACAAAGAGAGAATCTTACAAGCTGTAAGGGAAAAGTGTTGAATCACCTATAAGGGAGCCCCAATCAGACTAACATCAGACTTTTCATCACAAACCCTAAAAGCCAGAAAGTAATGGGATGATAAATTCAAAATAATAAAAGACAGAGATTGCCAGCCAAGAATACTTTACCCCACAAAGCTATGCTTCTGAAATGAAGGGCAAATAGTATATTTCTCAGACAAACAAAAACTGTGGGAGTTCACTACCACATGACCACCCTTATGATAAATTCTCAAGGGAGTACTGGATTTAGTACCTGAAAAATAACTACCACTCCCATAAAAACTCAAGAAAAATCAAAATCCACTAGTAAAATAAAAATGCCAACAATGAACAGAAAAAAAAAGTTTATCTGCAACCCAAGGAACCAACAAATACAGAAGACAAACAGTACATCAGAAAGAAAGGAAGAAAAGACACTTAAGACATCCAAACAAAAATCAAAAAAGAGCTAGGAGTAAACACTTATCAATAACAGCTCTTAATGTAAAAAGATTAAATTCCCCAATCAAAAGACACAGACTGGCTGACTGGATTAAAAAGGAGGACCCAACTAAATGCTGCCTTCAAGAGACCCACCTCACCTATAAAGATGACATAGACTAAGACTGAAAGGATGGAAAAAGATTTACCATGCAAACAGAAATGAAAAACAAGCTAGAGTAGCTATTCTTATATCTGACAAAATAGTCTTTAAACTAAAAACCATAAAAAGAGATAATGAGGATCACTACATAATGATAAAAGGAGTGATCCATCAAGAAGACATAACAATCATAAATACATATGCATCCAATGTCGGAGCAGCCAGATTTATAAAGCAAACTCTATTAGATCTAAAGAAGGAAATAGACAATAATACCATAATAGCAGGGGACCTGAACACCCAACTATCAGTAATGGACAGATCATCTAGGCAAGGAATAAGCAGAGAAAGACAAGATCTAAACAACATTCTAGACCAATTGGACTTGGCAGATATCTACAAAACATTCCATCCAACAACCTCAGAATATTCATTCTTCTCATCAGTACATGGATCACTCTTCAGAATAGATCACATGTTTGGTCACAAATCAAGTCTCCACAAATTCAAAAAAAATTGGAATTATCCCATGTATTTTTTCAGACCAGAATGGATTAAAATCTGAAATCAATAACAAATGAAATTCTGGAAACTATACAAACACATGGACATTAAACAGCATTCTATTTAATGACATATGGGTCCTAGAAGAAATCAAACATGAAATAAAAAAATTTGTAGAAAGTAATGAAAACAATGACACATCATACCAAAACCTGTGGGATACTGCAAAAGCAGTAGTACAGAAGAAATTTATCGCATTGAATGCTTACTTTAGAAGAATGGAAAGATGGCAAGTGAACGACGTAATACTTCAGCCTAAAGAATTAGAAAAACAAGAACAATCCAAACCCAAAGTAAGTAGATGAAAAGCAATCATTAAAATCAGAGCAGATTCATTCACCTTTAGCTCCCTCCAATAAGTGAAAACATGTGGTATTTCTTTTTCTCTGCCTGACTCGTTTCACTTAATATTCTTTCAAGGTCCATCCATGTTGTTGCAAATGGCAGTATTTCATTCGTTTTTATAGCTGAGTAGTATTCCATTGTGTAGATATACCACATTTTCCGTATCCACTCATCCGATGATGGACATTTGGGCTGATTCCAGCTCTTGGCTATTGTGAAGAGTGCTGCAATGAACATTGGGAAACAAGTGTACCTTCGACTTGATGATTTCCATTCCTTAGGATATATTCCCAGCAGTGGGATAGCTGGGTCATATGGTAGATCTATCTGCAACTGTTTGAGGAACCTCCAAACCATTTTCCATAGGGGTTGCACCATTATGCATTCCCACCAACAATGTAAGAGAGTTCCTTTTTCTCCGCAACCACGCCAGCATTTATCTTTCAGCATCTTTTGGATTTTGGCCATCCTAACTGGGGTGAGATGGTATCTCAGTGTGGTTTTGATTTGCATTTCCCGGATGCTGAGTGATGTTGAGCATTTTTTCATATGACTGTTGGCCATTTGCATATCTTCTTTAGAGAAATGCTTACTTAGCTCTTTTGCCCATTTTTTAATTGGGTTGCTTGTTTTTTTCTTGTAAAGTTGTTTGAGTTCTTTATATATTCTGGATATTAGTCCTTTGTCAGACATGTATTTTGCAAATATTTTCTCCCACTCTGTTGGCTGTCTTTTAGCTCTGTTAATTGTTTCTTTTGCTGTGCAGAAACTTTTCAGTTTGATATAGTCCCATTTGTTTATTTTTCCTTTGGTTGCCCATGCTTTTGGGGTCATATTCATGAAGTCTGTGCCCAGCCCTATTTGCTGAAGGGTTTCTCCTATATTTTCTTTAATAAGTTTTATTGTTTCGGGGTGTATATTTAAATATAATAAAAAGAAGCATTTTATAATGTTAAAAAAATAAAATAAAATAAAATAAAATCAGAGCAGAACTTAATAAAATTGAAACCCAAAAAATAATGCAAAAGATCAATGAAACAAAAAGTTGGTTTTTTGAAAAGATAAATAAAATTGACAACCCATTATCACGGCTAACTAAAAAAGAAGAGAGAAGACCAAAATAACAAAAATTAGAAATGAAAACAGTGATATTACAACTGATAACTCCGAAATACAAGAAATCATTTGAGACTACTATAAACAACTATATGCCAGCAAATTTGAAAATCTGGAGGAAATGGGTAAATTTCTGGACACACACAAACTACCAAAACTGAGCCAAAATGATGTAGAAAATCTGAACAGACCAATAACAATAAAAGAGATTAAAGCTGTTATCAGAAGGCTCCCAACAAAGAAAAGCCCAGGACCAGATGGATTCACAGCAGAATTCTATCAAACCTTCAAAGAGAAATTGACACCGATTCTCTACAAACTATTCCAAAAGATTGAAACAGAGGCAATTTTCCCAAACTCGTTCTATGATGCAAACATCACTCTGACACCAGAACCAGGTAAAGATACAACTAAAAGAGAATACTACAGGCCAATATCCTTGATGAATATAGATGCAAAAATCCTCAATACAATACTAGCTAACAGAATACAGCAACACATGCAGAAAATTATACACCACGATCAAGTGGGATTCATCCCAGTGATGCAAGATTGGTTCAATATACACAAACCAGTAAATGTGATATACCATGTCAATAAAATCAAACACAAGGACCATATGATCATCTCTATAGATGCTGAAAAAGCATTTGATAAAATATAACATTCATTCATGATAAAGACTCTCTACAAGTGAGGTATAGATGGATAGTATCTCAACATAATTAAAGCCATATATGATAAAACCACTGCCAATATCATCCTGAATGGGGAAAAGCTGAAAGCATTTTTTTAAGAACAAGAACTAGACAAGGATGCCCACTCCCACCACTCCTATTCAACATAGTGTTGGAAGTACTAGTCAGAGAAATCAGAGAAGAGAATGAAATAAAGGGCATCCAGATTGGAAAAGGTGAAATCAAACTTTCCCTGTTTGCAGATGACATGATCCTATATATAGAACAGCCTGAAGCCTCTACAAAAAAGTCTTGGAGTTGATCGATGATTTCAGCAAAGTTGCAGGATACAAAATCAACACACAAAAATCAGTAGCATTTCATTCTCCAATAATGAACATTCAGAAAGAGATATCAAGAAAGCTTGCCCATTTACAATAAACACAAAAAAATAAATTACTTAGGAATTGAGTTAACCAAGGATGTGAAAAATCTCTATAATGAGAACTACAAACCACTGCTAAGAGAAATTAAAGAGGACACAAGAAGATGGAAAGATATCCATGCTCTTGGATTGGAAGAATCAACATTGTGAAAATGTCCATACTGCCCAAAGTGATATACAAATTGAATGCAATTTCCATCGAAATTCCAATGACATTATTGTCATAAATGGAAAATAAACTATCAAGACATTTATATGAAATAACAAAAGACCACACATAGTCAAAGCAATTCTGAGCAAAAATAAATAAATAAATAAAACTGGAGGCTATACTACAAAGCTATAATAGCCCAAACAGTATGATATTGACATAAAAACAGGCACACAGATCAGTGAAATAGAAGAGAGAATCCAGAAATCAACCCACCCATCTACAGCCATTTGATCTTTGACAAAGGCACCAAGCCTATACACCAGGGAAGAGACTGCCTCTTCAGCAAATGGTACTGGGATAACTGGATATCCATATGCAGCAAAATGAAACTAGATGCTTACCTCTCACCATATACTAAAATCAAATCAAAATAGATTAAATAATTCAATATATACACCCTGAAACAATAAAACTTCTTAAAGAAAACATAGGAGAAACACTTCAGGAAGTAGGACTGGGCACAGACTTCATGAATATGTCCCCAAAAGCACAGGCAACCAAAGGAAAAGTAAACAAATGGGATTGATTATATAAAATTAAAAAGCATCTGTGCAGCAAAAGAAACAATTAACAGAGTTAAAAGACAACCAACGGAGTGGGAGTAAATATATATCTGACAAAAGATTAATATCCAGAATATACAAGGAACTCAAACAACTTTACAACAAAAAACAAGTAACCCAATCAAAAAAAGGGCAAAAGAGCTAAATATTCATTTCTCAAAGGAAGATATATGAATGGCCAAAAGACACATGAAAAAAAATGCTCAATATCACTCAGCATTTGGGAAATTCAAAACCACACTGAGATACCATCTCACTCCAGTTAGGATGGCTAATATCCAAAAGACTGTGAATGATAAATGCTGGTGAAGTTGTGGAGAAAAAGGAACTCTCATACATTGTTGGTGGGACTGAAAAATGGTGTAGCCTCTATGGAAAATGGCATGGAGGTTCCTCAAACAATTGCAGATAGATCTCTCATATGACCCAGCTATCCCACTGCTGGGAATATACCCAGAGGAATGGAAATCATCAAGTCGAAGGTATACCTGTTCTCCAATGTTCATTGCAGCACTATTTACAATAGCGAAGAGTTGGAACTAGCCCAAATGTCCATCATTAGATGAGTGGATACGGAAAATGGCATATATCTACACAGAAATATCACATGTTCTCACTTATTTGTGGGAGTTAAAAATAAATAAATAAATAAATACACAAATAAACTGGAGGGGGAAGGAAGAAGACACAACAATTACAATTCCTTGAAGTTGATATGACAAGTGAACAGATATGAGGTTGTTGGGAGGGAGGGGGAGAGGGAGGAGGGAGGGAGGTTTTGGTAATGCGCCACAATAATCAACCACATTGTATATTGACCAAACAAAATAAATTTTTTTAAAAAAAGTTTTTTCTATATGTTTTATAATTTTGACTGAACACAAAAATGCAAAAAATGAATAGTATTGGTTGTGTGATAATATTATTATGTAGCCATTAATTATGTTTAACTCATAAGGAAGTATGAATATTTGTTGTTATTTTTGTAGACAGACAATTTGACATTTCCCTTGCTCTTTAAATTGTAATAAAGATTATCAACTTTAACAGGACTATATGCATAAGGTTTAGAAGGCCTTTAAAAATACTACTAAAGGTTATGTAAACACAACACATTGTGAAAATATGACATCTCAAATATCTATGCTAATAAAGAGCTACATTTCTGTGGTGAGTGTAAATGGTAAATCATTTATTCAACTCTCACTTGGATTTCTTTACCATAAGACAGATATTTACTAGGCGAGTTCCCCATTCTCCCTTTAGAAGTATTTAACATTTAGCTAACGCACTATTTTTGAGCAAGAAAAATTACAGATCTTTTCATATGTTACTTTGAAGATCATTTATTACCCACACAGTGTATAAAACCATACTTAATTGGAGATGTTCACCCCTTATCAATTCAGAAATATGTGATAGTACCCAGACACAAGTACTGAAAAATGTTATCAGAGGCTTAAAGATTTTATTTAAGAACATCTTCCTATATTAAAAATAACAGAAAATTGATGAAAATAAATAATCTCACTTCATATATTTCTTTTTGGTTTAATAACTTCACTTCACTTCACTGAGTAAAGTACATATTTTACATTTGTTAAAAATTCTCTACTTTGTTCCAAGTTATTTAAGTGGCTTGCAAAATACATATAACAAAATAAAATTAAAGATGAATCAGTGGAGACAAAACAAAACAAGGCACGGGTGTTAAAATGTAACAAAGTGAATACTCAAAATACATGTTGTTGTACCTGCAGTTTTGAAGTATGGAATGATGTTCCAGAATTCATGTACCCAAAACCAGCATAAAAATCATACAGCTGATTAAGAAGTAGATCCACACCTTGAGCCTGAGAATAACTGGGTCAGTCCTCAAATTGTCTATGCAGCGAAACAATTATACCAAATGATGGTCAACTTCGGTGGTTCTTACAGCATAGTAGTATAACTTGAACAAAAGTTCTGCTAACATCTCCTGATAGAAGTGTAAAGGCTAGAGTAACTCAGTTATTTCTTCTTGCTTTGATATTTAGTTTTCTCATGCAAGGTCCTTATTTAACCCAGTAAAAAGGCTAAACATAATATTCTTGAAATGAAAGTAGTTTTTCTATAAAAAGAGAGAGAACAGACACAGATGCTTCTCTAACTCCTTATGAATGTTACTGTCAGTTCTACTTTCACTAGGTTGCTTGTCATCCTAAGCAGTGAATATGAAATATGAGATTTCATATGAAATCTCAAGGAAGTAGTACACTATAATAGAAATAGAGCACCAGTAAATAATGATGTAAAGGAAGCTACAATTGACCAAGAAGCAAGAAGTGGTAATAGAAATGACCAGCACTGTGAGTGCCAGAAAGCAACTTAGCCAAGGTGAGTATTTGTCCACTGGAAATGAGATACACTGAACCACTTCACCTCCTGGCCAAGTTGAAGTTGTACTGTTTAATCCTGTTTTATTTGGAGCACAACATCCACTTCATATGATTCTTAAAGAAAAGATGACACTACCTCCCCACCAAAAAATAAATAGATACAAATAAATGTTTTCATGTATGTCCCACAGAAGTGTCTATTCTCAAAAACACCATATGTTAAACTGAAAATAAAGTATTCTGATTTAACAGATGTGTTGGATTTTACATTGCCTTTATGTGAATAACAATTATGAGAATTCTACTACTAGGACAATGAAGTGGGTCCTCTGGACATTGTTTTTGGGTCTTAAGATTTTAGAGACTAAATTTATTTATTCATTTATTTTTATTTTTATTTTTATTATTTTATTACTATTATGACTAATTTTGGAAGTTCATGTCTTTATTGATAACTTCAAAATTTTGGAGTTCACTCTTTAAAAAAAAGGAAAATGTTCCATTCAGCACTTGCTCTATCTCTTTATTTTGAGAAACAAAGAATTAATGAATTAGCTCTTGATCCTGGCATACTTAGTAAGTCTGATCTCATTTATAAAAGTAGGATCCTTATACTTCATTCTCAGAACATTTTAAAACCCAAGCTAAGGATTTTCTTTCAAGAATGTGGAAGACATTTCTCATTTAAACACAATTCATGATGTTATAAAGTATGTATCTCACTTTTATTACTTTTATCATGTACATGCTGGAATCTAATATTCTTTTTGATGGTGATGTGTTCATGATAAAAACTTAAAGAGAGAAAATTCCTTCCTTCTCAAATTATAAAACAAAATTTTAAAAGCAAAATCCTTGATGTGATAGGGAGATATTTTTAAGACATTAGCACCTACTGTCTTAAGCTGCTGGCACAGGCAAAAATAAAAAAAGAAGAAACTGTTATTTAACTTTTAAATAACTAGTCTACGTTTGTTACAAATCTACAAATATTTTAAATATACTTCTTCCTACTGCAATAAAAATTAAGATAACCACCAGTTTAACAGCTTTCAGAGATGTAAATTGTAAGAATTAAAAAAGGTTAACTTTACTCCTGGATTGTCCAGTGATAAGCTGAACCCCAGTTTCCCTACCCCAAGGACATAAAAATTATCTAAAATGGATCAGAGTGTATAACAAGTTCATAATATGAAAGTAATATTTCATATGCTTTGATTAAAATATTTATTGTAAAAATAAGGTAAAAACTTGTTTTATGCTTCTAGATTTAGTTAACTTCCAAGGCATCACAACTTTTGAACTTTTAAATCCATATGAAATATGGATGTGAAATATTACAGTGCCTGTATAAAAAAGTGATGAAATTTCCCATGTAAAAGGGCCTAAATATCAGTAATAATTACATTCTCCATAATCTTTTATTATCTAAATTCTTTTGAACTTTTAAATCCATATGAAATATGGATGTGAAATATTACAGTGCCTGTATAAAAAAGTGATGAAATTTCCCATGTAAAAGGGCCTAAATATCAGTAATAATTACATTCTCCATAATCTTTTATTATCTAAATTCTTTTTTTCCTTTTTGTCTTTTTTCGTGACCGGTAATGGGATCGCAACCCTCGGTGTCACGCCTGCACCGCGCTCAGCCAGTGAGCGGACCGATCTCTATGTGGGATCCAAACCCTCGCAGGAGCGCCGCAGTGCTCCCAAGCGCCGCACTCTACCGAGTGTGCCACCGGGCCGGCCCTTATTATCTAAAATTTTAAAGTCATCAATCTTTTTCAGTGCTTTGAGTGAGCAATCACACTAGTCATGTTTATTCCGGTTTAAAACTAAATTTCTCATCTCACCATATGGAGGCATAGACAGAATAGACAATGTAGGTTACTTTGTCCGACTTCCTGGGCCCACAGCTGTGGAAACAGTCTAGAGCATGATGTCATTATGTCATCATTGATGCACCATCTTCACCAGTGGCATCTTGGGAGGTATGAAGATCTTCAAGCATCTCAGCGAAAATAATTTGAGGTACTCCTTTATAATCTGTGTCACTTTCCACAGGGATGGTTGAATCTCTGTAAATGTTTACATTTTTGTAATTGCCTCATATTCTTCAAGATCTTCAAGAAAATCTTGGTGTTGCCTTTCAGCATCTGTATTCATGTCTTCTCTATCTTTTTTAAGCTCTTTCAATTTCCAGTTTCTATGACGCAGACATTTGGTACAGTCATAGCTCTTCTTGATTAATACTACATCTGGAATTCTATCTGAGTTCCTTTTGTTGACATGTTCATTATTTAAGTTACAGTTGGTCAAATCAAACCCCAACACCAGGTCTCCAGGGTTTAGAAAACGTCCCAAATGAGTATGACAAAAATACTGTTCATCAGTATTCATTTCAGATGTTTTCTGTACACAGATTTCTCCAAGGGAATGCTATTTTGATATAATTCCAGCAACTGCACTGCCTTTTAGATCTCGGGCTTTTCTGCTTGCTATCACAATAAACTCCTCTAGCTGTTTGGGGTGGCATAAACTATTGAAAGCATTGACTCCAGAAAGTGCTCCCATCAATATCTGCCACTCGTAGAGTATTTGGATCTAAGAGGTGGATGGCACTGGTTACTCAAATACACACACAAATCTGTTTCATATTTCCCAGACTTTGTGCCAGTTTTGGAGACAGACCAACAATATTATCCTTGCATACTGGAACAATTTCCACAGAAAAAGTGCTTTTGTAATTGTGTGCGTTACAATGGATATCCCGAGAGATAGGCCTTTGTGATGCTTTGTATCTACAGAGAACTGTGCTCTGAATAAATTCTACCACCTTATGAGCATGTTGTTTTGAGGAATAATAGAAATGCAGGCCATCATGAATTTCCTTGATCTGAAATGTATTCTGATGCATTCTGTATTTCAGAATCAATTCTTCCAGATAGTAGAAAGTTTTATTGTGCAATGTCTTTTACTTGACTTGAATCACAGTCTTCCATAAGTCCTTAGACTCTACTCTATGGCAATCTCCATACATTTGGGACTAAACAACATGATCCACCACAAACACCTGCTGAAGGATAGAACTATTCATCACCTCTTTCTGAATAGTCAATTTAACTTTGAGTCCCTTAGAATGGGGCTCAGTCCAAATAAAGCCTCCATCTATAAGCCGTACCTTACGCATAGGGACTTTGATTTTTTTCAAACACAAAGCAAGAAATTCCCTGGATTTAAAGCACACAGTATCCAAGTTCCTGGTGAATGAAAATATCTTTGACACTGTTTGCAGAAGGAGAGTGTAACCTTGGCTGATGTCTACTTCTCAAACAGGCCACACAAAAATTGGCAGGAGTTGGACTAATTGGGACACCACACTCACAGCACAAGATGTGTCTAGGACTGTGGTCAATGGATTCTGTCATATACTCCATCATTCTGTATACTTAGTGCCCCTGGGCTGGACCCAGATTTGTTGAAAACTATTTTTATTTTTATTTTTTGGGCAGTTGGCTGGTTCAGGGAATCTGAACCCATGACCTTGGTATTACAGGGCGGTGCTATAACCAACTGAGCTAATGGGCCAGCCCCAAGGGATCAAATTTAGTTGTCTACTTCATGGCCCAGTCTATGTCCTAAGTACATGCTTACTGAGATTAGTTTTATTTTTTTTTTAATTGGAAGTATGTACAGATATCAAAGTAAGTCCTGGGGCTTCCATAAGTGATCAAGGAGTTTCTAGTAAGATTCTGTAGGATTAGAGCACATAAACACAATGTAGTATCTAGCTGACACAGTCGTGTTCAATAATTAGTTATTCAGCAACAATATGAACCCTAATTCTATACAAAGCAGTACACAAGCATAGTAAGCATAAAAAATAAATTCATTTAGTATTTTTCACCAGAAGGATGATATATGTGAAGTTAGAGCCTGATGTAAAACACCATATGAATGATACAGACATAAGTATGAAGTAAGCAAGATAGTTAGAAGACATTTCATTAGACAGATCAGAAAAATTAGCTATTTCTATTTCTATACTGTATCTTAGAAACTTTATGAAATGCATTACATCAGCAGTCAACAAATTATGGCCTCCTGGCCAAATCCACTACATAAGTTATTTATGTAAATCAATTTTGTTGAAAAACAGCCACACCCATTTATTACATATTGACTATGGCTGTTGTTTACCACAGTGGCAGAATCGAGTAGTGCAACAGAGACCACACAGCCTGCAAAGCCTATGATATTTACTGTATAAACCTTTATAGAAAAATTTTGCCAGGTTTTGCATTATGTCATCAGATTAATATTGAATTATATTACAAAAGAGAAAAACAGAAGAGGACTTGTACTTTTGCAAAAATAGTAACATGAAATGACACTCCTTTCTCCAAAGAGAGAGAGAGAGAGAGAGAAATCCTGAATAAAATAAAATAATTCAAAATAAAGTGCATAGCCAATGCTCTTAAAACACAAAAGAACATTTACAGAGTCCAAAAACAAAGAAGGGCCTTTTAATCTAAATAAAAACTATGCAAGTTGATGTTGCACACTCTCTGGAGAAGATGGTATCAGTACCAGCTCTGAACATATGTTGTCATGTATAAAGTCTACATTTTTAGAACAGATTGGGACAAGAGATGAAACCTGTCTTGTGTCTAATAGAATTCAAGAATAAAGTCTGTGACCAATTTTATAAAACTACTAACCTTCACTGGAAAATTAATAATAATTAATAATAATAATATATATACATGTGGGTACTTCAAAATGTTTATGAGAAGATTCATATTATCTTTCAATTCTATTTTTCCACAAACTTTTTGAAGTACTTTCGTATTTCAGTCAGTAGAAAACACAGAAGAGTGGAATGAAAGAGCAATGGTGAAAATTAATAAGAGTAAATGTGTACATAAACATAAAGAAATATTGGTCATTATAATATGAGAGGTATACAAAAATATAAGGACAAATTTAACCAGCTT
>NW_007732797.1:83730-94127 GCF_000696425.1 Galeopterus variegatus
ATCTTTCAATTCTATTTTTCCACAAACTTTTTGAAGTACTTTCGTATTTCAGTCAGTAGAAACACAGAAGAGTGGAATGAAAGAGCAATGGTGAAAATTAATAAGAGTAAATGTGTACATAAACATAAATAAATATTGGTCATTATAATATGAGAGGTATACAAAAATATAAGGACAAATTTAACCAGCTTTAATGTATATAAAGCTTCAAACTGTTTGACTAATGAGTGTAGTCATTGATAAATATTAGACTTGTTTCATACAGATTAAAATAGGCTACTTTTCGATAGAAAAGAAATATGATGCATAGCTTTTTAACCAGTATAAGAAATCAACAGGAAGAGAACCCTATGAGTAAGAAAATGAAGAAAAAAGAAAAGAATAAAAAAATAGAAAAATATAATACAACAGTCACAGTAATTTGATAAACTTTCTAAAGGAGAGAATAGAACTGAGGCCACCAGAAGTGGGACAGAGGGAGGGGGAGAGGAGGTTCGTGAGAAATTGGTACAGGTCCACAAAAAATGATTACATTGTGTAATATTGAATATACTAATTATTTTCATTCGAGTATAACGTATTGTGCACAAGAATCGATATTCAGTGCTGTACCCCACAGATATGTACAATCAATTATGTTTTAACAAATAAAAAAAGAGAAAGAAAAATATTATGCCAGAATCAAAGTAAAATTTTTGGTTAAGTATAAAGCACAAAATAATAGCAAGACTAATTCAAATATAACATAATCACAATAAAGATAAATGAATTAACGATGCCAGCAAAAAAAAAAAAGAAAAGAAAAAGAAACTGAATTTAAAAAAACACACAACTTTAAATTTACAAAAGTCAGAGTCAGGAAAATGATGTAAGTCTAAAAGTAAAAGAAGTGATTAAACACATACGACACAAATAACCAAAGAAATGTGGTTTCACTACACTCTAAGTCAATCAGTATATAAAGCAAATATAAACAAATTACTACACATAAAAGTGTTATGTAAAAATAGAGTAATTCACCAGAAAATTATTAAATTACATTATATATCCTTAATAATATAACCTATTTCCACACAAAAAATGGAACAAAAAATCCTCGATTATAGGAAAAATTTTAAACAAAATTCTTAGAGATACTCATACATTAAGAAGAGATATTTCTAATTAGAATGCAGAAAATGTGAATGACATGGCTAATTTTTCATCAAATTGATATACTTATAACCCTACCAAGCACACATGGAATAACTAGACATTGACCAGTAAGCCATGAAATATAATATAGAAAACATTTTCCAACTACAATGTCATCATAGTATAAATCAAAAATACTTTTACTCCCCACCAAAAAAAATCACTCATATGCATGAATATATATAAATATATTTATATAATTAAAAAGTAAATAATAAAGACTAGCAGAAATGTGTGTATGCATATACATGCACACAATTTGAATTAAAAGACAAAATGCAACATTTTTAGCTATAATTTTGGGCAGCTGCATGTGACATAACCGATTTAATCAAAACAGAAGTTTTGTTTTTCTTTTTTTCCTCTCGTACACGTAAATGTAGAGCAGTTCCTGGGTGTTGAGGCATAAGATCATCCATTATCTAACTTTCTGTCATGTTGCATTGGCCAATATTCATGCTTTAATTTTATTTATCTAAAAAGAAAGCATAATGAAGGAAAAGAACACACTCTTTTCTTAAAGGACTCTTTCCTGAAGTTGCACACAGTGCTTTCTTTTATATCCCTTGTCCAGAAGTTAGTGATGCAGCCACTCATAGATGCAGAAGAGGTTGGAAAATGTACTCATTATTCTGGACAGTCTAGTGCCCAGTCAATGACATTGGCTCTCTTACTATAGCAGATTAAGTAAACAGATTTTTAAGAGACAGCTGAGAGAGTACCAAAAAGAAGGTTAATGACCAGAAATTAAAGCTTTTAAAAAGTGATTTTACCAGAGTCATGCCTTTTGAATTTATTTGTCCTATTGAAAGTTACATTGCTTTCATAATTTATTATATATATTTTTTGGGGAACCAAATATATTAGTTTTTAATTTGTTGTTTATTTAGTATCCCATATTAACAGACATAAGTATGTGTTAGTTTAGACATATATAGAAAAAGTTCACACAGTTTCCCAAACAGGTATTAAACGTAGATTGATATTACAAGAAGTGTTATCTAAATATTTAAAACCAAATGATGTTGCTTCCTGATCCTTCCCTTCTTCCTGTGTCCTTATCCTTCCTCTCATAATTGACCTTACCCACCTTCAGGAAAGGGGTAAAAGAGTGTTAATTGCTTTTATTTTTTCATTTATTTTAAAAATTTTTTTATAAAGAAAACAAAATTTATTGCTTACAGTTTCTGAGGCTGGGAAGTCCAAAGTCCGTCTGATGGTGGCCTCTTCTATATCCTGTTAGAAACTACATATAAATGAGAATATTTAGGATTTTTTCTACCTTTTTATGTCTAACTTCCTATTATAAAAATAAAATGTTGTTGAGAAATATTTGGAATTAGTATATAAAGAGTAAGTAATAATATAGAAAAGAGAAACATACAAGCGAATATACAGATATACACATATGTAAATGAGTATGTGTGTGTAAGTGAATATATAACAACGTTGTCAGGAAAACATATATATTAGTATAGTTTCCAAAACAATGTGATTAAACTTCTGTTAATGTGCTCACAACTTAATTTAAAATGTAAAATTTCCTGCAAATAATAAATCCATTCACTTTAAAAATAGCATTTTTGTGATTGCAATAACTTTAAAAATACTTTTTCATTTTCAATTTTAATAACAGAAGTATCCCAAAATAATTTTTAAAAAAATTAGCTGGAAGGGTCAGATGTACTATGAATAGCTGGGACAAATTTTACTTTTTTGAGATCTGTATTGGATACATATCTGGATATGAGCTGGATAGCTGCTCTCATTATTTGAATCTCCAAATATAATATCTTCACTGTTACTACTTTTATTGACACATATTATGGAAACTGAGTAAACATACACTGCAGGATTTGGTAAAATGAAATATCCCTAAAGAAAATCATAGTGTTAAACTTAAAAATAATATATAAGGTTAAAATATAAATGTGCTATTAATAAAGAGCTATTAACTTACTATACAGTGCCTACTTAAGTTCAACTTATGGCTGGTTTACTCTATACCATGGAACAAACTTTCTCTGTTTATTTTTCATGGTTCCATGATTACCCATTTTAACTAAAGTAGCATTATTATCTATGCTAATGTGTTAAATAATAAAACTGAAACGCAGTTTCTTATTGTTGAGAACCAGATGTTAACCCCTACCACATAAGCAACAAAGAGCAGGCTTTATGACTCTTAGTTGTGAAACAGATTTTCTGGTTCTAACTCCGTGACATTTATCAAGTTATTGTAATGTTCTGAGCAAACACTTATTAATCTGTAAAATGGGGCTAATAAAATGCTCTTCATAGAAACAGTGTGATGATCAAATAGGATAGGATCATACATGCAAAGCTCCTATTCAGGGCCTTATAAGTAGAAATGACTTGTATATTAAAGTACTGTTAAAATTAAGATTCAAAACTATTAATTTAATTAACTAATCACTTTTTCATCCATCATTATTAAAATATATTTGGCTATGGTATCATGTATACTGCTTAGGAGAACACAACCAAAAATAAAGTTAATGCTTTGAAAAAATTCAGTTTAACACATATCACTCTTGTACATGTTAGCCTACAACTTGCACTGATATAAATTAGCAAATGGGCTCTTTAATAATAACAAGATATTAACATATAATATTGTGTCTATTGTATAATGAAATTTAAGATGAGTAGGAATATCTTAAAATATTAAATAAATTGTTATCGACTTTGTATCTAGTATCAAATTTAAATGAGTTAAAACTCTACATTGAAATAAAACTATAAATTACCAGAAAAATTAAGGTAAATATTTAATTAACTTGGGTGCAGATGGATATATATACATGACATAAAATATAGAAAATGTAGAGGAAAATGAAGACAGATAAGAACAAATAAAAATTATAGATCAAGGAGGAGAAAATAAAAACAAATAGAAAAATGAATTTAAATAAAATAGCAAAGCATGAAAAATATTTGCATTGTAAAAGATATTAACTTAATATTAGTATTATAGAAACAACTCAATAAATATAGAAATTGAAGAACTCAACTCAAAGAAGTCAGTTTATGTTCAGAAAATTCACAAAAATTGTTCAATAAATAAGCAAGCAACTGATTCATTCTCACTAGTATTCAAAAAAATACTACAATCTAAAATAATATTCACAATTTATCAATTTTAGACTATATGATGATGAAACATTCTAATACTGACAGTTATTGAAGGCCCAGGTTCAGTGCACTCATATTTGTAGTTTGCGATAACATATATTATACATTTCAGAAGTGTAACTTTTCAGCATGCACGTCTTGTTTTTAAAATGTCCATAACCTTTGATGTAGTGTTGAGGTTAAATTATGTCCCCCCACAAAACAGATATGATAAAATCCTAAGCCACAGTATCTCAGGATGTGACCTTTATTTGTAAATAGAATATTTGCAAATGTAACTGGATAAGGTGAGGCTATCCTAGAATAGAGTGGTCCCATAATTTAATATGACTGGTGTCTTTATAACAAGACAACCATGCGAAGACAGAGAGACAGTGGGAGAGAGCTCCCCATGTAAAGGCAGAGGTAGAGATTAAAATCATGTTACCACTCAAGCCTCTGATGCATTTTCTCTGTCCCCTGTTGCTCTGAGGGGAGAGGGTTTGTCTCCTAAGCCACTCAGATGGGAAAGTCCCTGACTTAGCTGCTCCCTCCTCAGCAGCCCCAAGCTTTGCATTGGATGGAGTGGTCACCCCACCACTCTGCCCCTCTGCTTCTGCCCCTGGATCCCTCAGTGCTCACATGGCTTCAGCACTCTGGCTGCAGCCTCTGGGGAAGGGCAGCCTCCCTTCTTCTCTTCCTCCATCTTCCTCTCCCTCCCTCAGCCCTTATCTCTTCCAGGTACCTGCTCTCAGTTAGGCTTGTCCACAGTTTTAAAAGGACAAGGAGGGTGATAGTGTTTGGGGGGTCTGGGGCCATGCTTCCCCTCCTTTCTGCTCACCCCCATCCCTCTCCCCACCCCTCTCTTCTTCTTGCTTGGTAGTGAAGTGTATTAATTGGTGAAGGAAACCGTTGCAGTTGCTGCTGCTGCTGCTGAGTTCATTTTCATGAACTCTTTCTTGCCAGGGAGGAGAAAATAAGTATTGGGGCCGGGCCCTGGGGCACAAGGACCCTTTGCTTCTCATCTGCCATCTCCTCTCTCTCTGCCTCCTGTCCTCCACTCCCAAGAAAGTTAGAGTGCCACAATCAACTAAAACCATTTTGTTCTAAACAAACAAACAAAACTAGATGTATTCTGCAGCCCGCCATAAATCCTTCCCTGTTATAGACACAGATACGCTGCCCAAGCTTCCTTTGATCTTTTTCTGTGGCTGTTGGACATTACACGCTGTGATGAATATATCACAACAGTCTCTGCATCCTCCATGTTCTGAACTATCCTAGACTTTGAAAAGATGGAAAAAATCCCTTGGGAAAGACAGAGCTGAAAGTGTTCTTCTCAGCTCCATATAGAATTGACAGGACCAAAGGACAGTTTCTGCTTTCAGAGAGGACTTCTACCTTGGTCACCTTCATGACTTTACACCTCTTGTTGGCCTTGAGAGGCAGGATCTTCTTGAAGAAAGAAACTGGGTTAGTGATGAACAGACCCAGTATTTTCCTATAGGGGTTGTGGTAACTCCATTGATGTGGTCTCTTCCAATCACTTACATCCAGAAAATGTGGTATCTACATCCAAGCCAAGGTACAGTCCAAGAGGACACCTGGGACTATCAGAAACTGGAAAAGGGAAGGAAGTAGTCTCTCCTAAAGTCATCAAAGAGAGTATGACCCAGTCAGTATCTTAATTTCTGATTTCTAGTCTCCAGAACTGTGAGAGGATAAATGCATGCTGTTTTAAGTCACCAAGTTTGTGGTATGTTATGAGAGTCACTTTAGAAAACTAACACACATAGTAATTTCACTTGAACTAATTTTTACTGTGGAAACATTTCACTAGTTATATGGCAGTACATATTGGATATTCACCTTTGTTATGAGAGTCACTTTAGAAAACTAACACACATAGTAATTTCACTTGAGCTAATTTTTACTGTGGAAACATTTCACTAGTTATATGGCAGTACATATTGGATATTCACCTTGCTATTGCTTATATAGCAAAAATGTATAAACAATGTACATCTACATTATGGAATAGGTGAGGAAACAGAATATATACCCAAGAATAAAATAGTCATTAAAGTGTGTGTATAACAGATTATAATCCAGCATGCATAATTGATACATTATCCTTGTTTTGTAAATAATCATAGACACACATGCACACGTTAAAGATTCTAATGATGAACATGGATACAAAATAGTAGTTTTTTTGTTGTTATTTTGTTATGTTTCTTTGTTAGTATTTTGAGTGATTTTGATCTTTTTATACATTTGTAATTTATGCATTTGTAAATTCTTTTACAGAATTACAATATATTCTTATTTTTTAATTGTAATTAAAATGGTGAACATATTTGCATTTTGGAAAAAAACACAATTATGGACTCATATCTGTGAAATATATAAGTTTTTAAAAATTATCTGCTTTAGAAATTCAAACAAGATTATAATATAAAAATTTGTGATTGTAAGATTATGACAAATGTATGCATTTACTGTTTAATAGATTTTAAGCCTAATTTAATAAAGTTTTAGTGTTATGATTCATAACACACAAGTATTTCCTCTATACTATGAAAGATAGTATTTGGAATATATAGTCCAATTCACATTCAATTAGTGATACATTATTTCATATTAAAGCTTGCCCTGCTGCTAAATCATTTCATTTGTAGAGACTTTATTCTAATTAGATCATATATGATAATTCAAAGAAATTGCCTGGTGAAATCTCATAGTTTTTAATTTCCCTTTAGAAAGGGGTTATTAATTACTGAATTCATCAAATTCTAATCTATACAAAAAATATTAGTAACTTTAATGACTTAATAATTATAAGAAATAACCTAATTGTTTCTATAATTTTATAAAAACAAATATATTTGATATACAAATATAGCATAATGTGATTGACAGCAATGTTGGAAAGGTATTGCTTTTCAATAATGAAGGTTTTCTTAGAAGACACAAATAATATGGCTAGTTGCAAAAAGGGAAACAAAACTTTTCAAATGCAAACTGTGTAAAACCTAAAATTTTAAAAGATGACTTACGGGTAATGATACACAAATAGTTCATGGAACATTTTAAGACAGACATAATATAATATTTTAATTTTTAATTTTTAAATATATAAAATAATTTAGAAAAAAAACTACTCAAATATCTTTATATTAACCTCAACAAAATTCTGTATCTGGCCAAATATGAGAAAAATAGGTAAATCCATAGACAAATATAGTAGATTATTTGAATATGAATGTAAGAATTATAAAAAATGGGAAGTTAGTAAGTGAATTAATGAATTTTTGAACTATATATTGATAAATCGGAAATAGCTCTAGCATCAATAACTAGTCCAGCTAAATTCTCTAGGTCCTGGAGGTCAGGTATGTGGCATTAGCCTCGTTGCCCATATCCTGGAACATTACTAAACAGTTTACTTTAGGCCTAGAGTAAGTGCCAACATGGTGTCAGCTCACAGAGCTATAAATCAACCTAAAGAATGTTGTACAGGATGATGTGGCCCTTACTTATGAATACAACATTTATTTAAAGAGTAAGATGTAACCATTAACCAATTTCGAAGTCATATCATGCTGGGCAGCCAATGTAAAGACTAATTAAAGAGGTTGTTCCTTTCCTCCCTTTTACCTCTCCTTTTTGTAATTATAAAAATACTGAAGCTCCGTTTGTACCTTGGAGGACTTCCCAAGGTAGCTTGGGGGTGTTTTCCCAGACTGTGGTTACTCACATTGGCTGAAATAAATGCTTATTGTTTAAGTCGTGCCTCAGTTTTCTTCCTCAGGTCAAACATATACATTCTTATAATAATATAAGATGGTATACCATTATTGTTATCTGCTTTTCATACAGCAAAAATAGGTATTAGATAGAAATGACAACTATAATATCTGAAAATAGATAAAATAATATAATTTGAACATAATATAATTTTTAACTACAATAATCAAGACTACTGGGACACTAAAATAAATGTTAGCTTATTAAGGGGATTCATTAGAAAATAAATAAAAACTTGAAATTATTTTACGAAGAAATAATGACTTTCAAAATATAGGTAATATTACCAATAACGCCGATAAAAGTACAACATATAACATAAAAATCGACTTTCCAAGAAATAAGAAATCCTACATAAAGAAAAATACAAAACTGTAAAATTCAAAATAAAGCTTCAAGAGAGAAATGGGACGCCACCCCAGAAGGGGCAGGACGGGCTGTTGGACTGTGTGGAATCTAGCTGCTCCCTCCCACAGAGTATGCTCAGACGAGGCCAGAAAATCGCTCATCATGTCTGCTGCAGAGGAGGGGGCTGTTTTCCACAGAGCCCAGCACAAGGCTCTGGACATGTTTCCCGAAGGAAAGAGAATGGAAAGTCCTGCTCTATTTCATCCAAGGTGCAGACATACAGTTTGGATTGATGAAGGCCTGGGCCACTGGGGACTTTGACCACAGCAGTGACAAATGGGGCCAGGAGATCCATTTCACCGAGCAAGCCATTCAGGCCATCAACAAACTGATCCCCAAACCCAAATTCTTTGCTCTGTGTTGTGGCCTCATTCATGCCATGCCAGGGTTATTTCAAAAACACTACCTGCAAGATCAGAAATTATTTCTTCTCCCCAGGGTTTTCCTTAGCTGGAGCAGAATGGGGATTGACGGCCTTGGCCATGCCCCCAGCCATGCCCCCTGACACTCACAACCAGTCCAGCAATGGACTGCCATGGCAGGAAGCACCCCAGGAACCACCTGCCATGGCAGCAAGCACCCAGGCTCCTGAGCTGGGGAGGTAGGTGGGGCGAGGACTTCAGCCACATCCCTCTGACATCTGCACCCAGCCCAGCAATGACCAAGCCACCACTGGAAGCCTCTTGGTCTCCTGTGCAGGGCTGAAGGGGGTGCCGCAGGCCTCACCCCTGCCCCTCCTCCTTCCTCCTTCTCCCACCCTATTTCTTTCCCCTTTCTTCTCTCCCCTTACCCCCCAACTGCTCTGCAACACCATCATAGAATGTAAAAAATATAATTATAATATTAATTAATAAATAAATAAGGAATGTAATATTTCTCAACAAAGCATAGTCAATAATTCAAATTATTTACAAATATTTCTATGAATTCAAAACAATTCTAAACAATGTTCTAATAACATTTTGAATTATAGAACAATTTTAAATTTTTTCTGGAAAAAATAATAAAGCAGCCAAGAATATTTTGAAAAATATATAATATGGTTTGATTACTCATATTTTAGACTACAAAGTTACAGTAATTATGTGAGGTGACTTATCTAAAATAAAAGTATAGATTAGTAGAAAATCCAAAAGCATGTGCACCAACCACCTTAAGATGTGGTAAAGATGGCCTTTCAAATTCATAAAGATGGGTAGTTAACAAATCAAAAACATCCTTAGAGAGTTATACATAAAGAACACATTAAAAAAAGTTGTTTACAGCATACGTTGTACGATAGCATAATACTAATATTGTTTTAATTTATTAAAGTAATCCCCAAGAAGTAAATTTTTTAAGTATATGAGCACTTTATTGATGAAAAATAGCAAAATCAAACATTTAATACAAAATATTATCCTTATGAATAAATAAAAATTACCCAAATAGAAATCAAAGAAATTTTAACTTTTCAAGTAGTGTCAATTTCCAAAATATTAGTAAAATGACAATACAAAACAATACCAAGGATCATGGGGATACTTGTGGGAGTGTATATCAGAACAACATTTTGAAACAACATTTCACAATGTGTATTGGAAACTGTAAAGTTGTGTATTGGAAACTGTAAAATTTTATATTGTCACTCATGGAAATTTATTCCATGAATTGATTATATACTTACTTAACTTGATGCCTATTTGTAATCACATTGATTATTATACTGAAAAGGTGAACATGTTCAAAAAAGAGAAGACATCAAAACTTTAAGTTAAATCCATGTGATAAGTCATAAAATAATTTTCAGTCATAAAAAGTTGTAAAATTATTTAATAACATATAAAGATGCCCACTCTATATTTAATATG
>NW_007732797.1:94177-130391 GCF_000696425.1 Galeopterus variegatus
AATAGCAAAATCAAACATTTAATACAAAATATTATCCTTATGAATAAATAAAAATTACCCAAATAGAAATCAAAGAAATTTTAACTTTTCAAGTAGTGTCAATTTCCAAAATATTAGTAAAATGACAATACAAAACAATACCAAGGATCATGGGGATACTTGTGGGAGTGTATATCAGAACAACATTTTGAAACAACATTTCACATTGTGTATTGGAAACTGTAAAGTTGTGTATTGGAAACTGTAAAATTTTATATTGTCACTCATGGAAATTTATTCCATGAATTGATTATATACTTACTTAACTTGATGCCTATTTGTAATCACATTGATTATTATACTGAAAAGGTGAACATGTTCAAAAAAGAGAAGACATCAAAACTTTAAGTTAAATCCATGTGATAAGTCATAAAATAATTTTCAGTCATAAAAAGTTGTAAAATTATTTAATAACATATAAAGATGCCCACTCTATATTTAATATGTAAACCCCTGACTTACAAAATAGTATTCACTTTTTTAAAACAATGTCTATATATATAGACACACTTCAATTGAGGAGAGGATAGGTATTCTTTAACTTGTGTATATTGTAAGTAAAAAAAAAAGGAATAAAAAATAAATATAATAGTTTTTTTAGAATGTGCAGTGGTAATTCTTCATGTTCTTACCTATATTAAAATGTCTGTCTATATTTGAAGTAGCTTTGACAGTTGTTTTTCATATGTAACAGTTACTTATTTAGGGTGAATGTTTGCTTATAGTCCCTGAGTAGCACGAAAATAATAAATTGCTTTATTTTAATTCTTAGGTATTATTAAAATACAGGTTCATTAAAATAAAATTTCATGTACCATTACATTCAGTTTTGGCATGGTGGGTGAGGGCAGAGTTCTGATACATTTAAGTATTGCTGCTAGACTAATACGCATGCTTGCCGTAGTTGCTTTGGCCATGATGGCTATGACAATAGAGACTGTGGATTGTGGATTAAAACATTTTTTTAAACCTGAAAAATTTCCAAAGAATTATGTTTTCTCTTGGGAAGAAGATCTCCTCATGAATAAGACTGTTGAAAATAGGAAAAAAATCTTAGAAAATGTAGCATAGAATCTTAATGATATATGCCCTCCTCTCCATCCTATTACTTTTTATTTTTAATTTTTCATCTTCCATTTAGGCATTGTATTTTCTTTAGATTAACTCTTGAATAAGGTGAAAGGTTAGTGTATGTGTGTATGTGTGTATTTCAGTTTTTAATTTTAGACTATTCTGGGTAAAGAAATTACTGAACTGTGAAATATAAGTGACCCACATTACCTCAGGGAGTCCTACCTGCTGCCATTAACCCTTACCTCTATAAAGCAAACCTATGGTAAAGAAAGCTGTTCACGGCAGCCTGCAACCAAAATCTATAATAGTAGAAAGGATTATAAATAGAGTAGCACAATACATAAAATGAGAATGAAATCTGCATCAGAAAACCTGAAAACTAAACATCAAATAATTGAGTTTATCTAAATAATAATTGAAATCAAGTTCTAGCCCCACCTTTCAAATTTGTTGATTCTTGAATATGCAAAATAACTACTATCTATACATAGTAAGATAAGGTTTATGCAAAAGCAATCTCAGACCTTGTGAACATAAACGTGTGGAAGTAAATATGGTTACTTAATAGGAATTAATCTACTGTGGAATTGTATTATTGAGAAAATATTTGAGCAAGGTCTATACACATTCACATGCTAACACACAGCCTTGTAAAACCTCATCATTACTTAACTGGTTCAGAAAGGAATTCCCTCTATGACCATTACACATCAAAATTTCAAGGTAGATTTAATTCCTAGCTCATTCTTTGATATCACAAGTGCCATTTACACATTTTCTATTTGTAAGAATTACTCTGAATCCTTCCAACATACAGAATTTTATTAGTATTTAAGTCAATATTAAAAAATACATACATTTTGATTGTTCTTATAAAGAATAAAACTTACTGTTATAATTATAGCTTTTCTTCTGAGTATCTGAGACTCTGAGAAAGGAAGTCGACCTTTCTGCAAAGGCCACTGAACCAATTTATAAGTGATCAGAAATCCAGCCATCCAAGAAATCTTAAAGTTCTGGTTTCATTTATTCACTGAAAGGAGACAGAGTTTCCCATATTTATTTCACAATCTTAACACATGACAAGAAATTCTTTATTAGCAATGTGACTAAAACAGCACACTTCTGAGGTTATATATCACTAATGCTAGTTTTCCTGTTTTGCCTATTCAGTTTCAATACTTTTACTCAAACATTCTAATACTGCCCGAAACTGGTGGATTCAGTAAAATCATAGAGGTGGTTTCTCTAATAACTGTTTTACCTTAATGATAGTTTACATTTCTAATGACCTTTATATCAACTTGTTAAGACAAAAATAAAAATTCTAATCATATAATCATAGTATAATTACATTCATGGATCCTCAATGACAATCTTTTAGAATGGCCTCATTTTACAGATATGAAAAAGCAAGGCTGAAAGGAGTTTGGTAACTTAAAGAAGGTCTCACAATTAATGCAAATTCAAGACTAGTGCTAAAGACTGACTTTTAATCATTCAACTATTATCCACTACTATTTCAGGATCTACCTTTAAAAGGACAAAAACAGAATTTAAAAAATGGTTAAAAATTTAATAAAAATGTAGTAATATAAATGTTCTCTCTCCTTTCTATGATTAAATGATATATTTTACCATCATCTTTCCAAATAAAATTATTTGATTTCTTACACGCTAAGTTCAAATTGGTTTCCTCCAGTTCCTCCAATGTGTAAGCATTTATAATTGGTACATGCAAATCACCATGAATTGGAAAATGTGTTTTGCATATAGGTTTGTATCATGTGTATATGAATGCACACACATACTCAAGTGTGTGTGTGTGTGTGTGTGCGTGTGTGTGTGTGTATATATATATATACGTGTACATACATATAATATCTCATAAAATTTGACATCTTAAACATTTCGTGTGTGTGTATATATATATATATACGTGTACATACATATAATATCTCATAAAATTTGACATCTTAAACATTTTAAATGTGAAATTCAGTGGTGTAATTACATTCACAATCATCAGTAATATTTCCAAAAATTTTTATCTCACCAAACAGAAACTATGTAGCCATTAAGCAATAACTTGCCACTACTCCCTCCCCACACCTTAATAATATTTAATCTACTTTCCGTAATTACATTCACAATCATCAGTAATATTTCCAAAAATTTTTATCTCACCAAACAGAAACTATGTACCCATTAAGCAATAACTTGCCACTACTCCCTCCCCACACCTTAATAATATTTAATCTACTTTCTGTCTCTATAAATTTGTCTCTTCTAGATATTTCATGCCATATTTGTTCTTTCATGTCTGGCGTATTTCACTGAACATAATATTTTTGGGTTTCATCCATGTTGTAGCATTCATGAAAACTTTGCTCCTTTTATGACTGAATAATAGTGCATTGTGTGTGCACGTGTATACAGTCATACATCACTTAACAACTGTGATATCATGTTCTGAGAAATGTGTCCTTAGTTGATTTAGTCATTGTGTGAGCATCATAGAATATACTTACATGGACCTAGATGATATAGCCTACTACATACCCAGGCTGTATGGTACAGCCTATTGCTCCTAGGCCCCACACCTATACAGCATGTTACTGTACTGAGTAGTGTAGGCGTTTGCGACACAATGGTAAGTATCTGTGTATCTAAACACATCTAAATACAGAAAAAATACAGTAAAAATAAGGTATAAAAAAATAGTATACCAGTATAGGACACTTGCCATAATATAAGCTTTCAGGACTGGAAGTTTCTCTGGGTGAGGCAATGAGTGAATAGGTGAGTGAATGTGAAGATCTAAGACATTAGTGTACAATACTTAAGACTTTATATTCATTGCACACTTAGGCTACATAAAATTTATTTTTAAAAAGTAATTGTGCTGTGACATTACTATGGCTGTGATGTCACTAGGCAACAGAAATTTTTCTGCTCCTTTTATAGTCTTATGAGACCACCGTCATTGTCCAAAACTTCATTATGAGGTACATGACTGTACTATTTTTTGTTTATTGATTCATCTGTTGAAAGACACTTGGGCTTTTTCTACCTTTTGAATACTGAGAATAATTCTGCAACAAACATTTTTGTGTAGGTATCCGTTTAAAGGCTCATCTTTTATTCTTTTGTGTATATTCCTAGGATTAAAATTGCTAAATTATATGGTAATTCACTACTTAAGTTTTTGAGGAATTGTCAAACTGTTTTCTATAGCAACTATACCATTTTATTTTTCCACCAGAAATGCAAGAGCATTTTGATCTCCTCACATTTTTGTCCATGCTTGTTAATTTCCATTATCATTACTAATATTACTACTACTGTTATTATTATAGACATCCTAGTAGATGTGGAGTTATATCTTGGTTCGCATTTCCCTAATGACTAATGCCATTGAACATTTTTTTTTCATGTGCATATTGGTCATTTGTGTATATTTTTGAAGAAATATCTATACGAGTTCTTTGCCTATTTTTTACTCAGATTGTATTTTGTTGTTGAGTTGTAAGAGGATGTAAAAGAAATGACACCTCAGTCAGTGAACATACCTAGTGATCAAATCTTCATTACTAATACTGTTCTCTAATAAACAAAATGAGGGCATTATGGAGAATAAATGCTGATTTTAGGACTAGGATAAGAAATATACAGGCTACACCTTGAGCAAGTTGTAGTGCCAGAAAGTAAGGAAGTGCTCAAACCAAAAACACACACATACATTTATGGGGTATGTCAGAGTCACAGGATCCAACTAAATGAGCATCATATGGCCAAAGCTAGAACAATATGAACAACAAAATAAAGTTTTACCAGATTATAACACAAAGTGTAAGATAAGTATCTATATTTTCATATTTAATAAGTGAATACATTTTTAAATTATTTAATGTGGGAGAATAAAAATATCTATGCATAATTCCAAATTTTGTAAATACTTCACCCTAAATGATGAAGAACATATCTCCCCACTTGTTAAGAGTGGGTTTTGCATAGTGGCTTCCTTCTAAAGAGTATAGCATAAAGGGGGATTTTAAAAGTCACTTTACAGTGCAGAGACCTGACAAACACTACTTCTTCCAGGTGATCAAGGAACAAGTTGATAGAATAGACCTTTAATATGATGTGATAAAAATGGCACTTTACCTCTGTTACCTTTCTCAGACAACCTTTATTTTATCTTTATTGTGTAAATTTTTTGAAGAAATATCTATACAAGTTCTTTGCCTACTTTTTACTCAGATTGCATTTTGTTGTTGAGTTGTGAGAGGATGTAAAAGAAATGACACCTCAGTCATTGAACATACCTGGTGAAAAACAATTCATAATCTCAGTCCAATCATGAGAAAAACATCAGATGAATTTCAATAATGAACCACTCTATAATACAGCTGACACAGACCTCAAAACTGTTAAGGTCAACTGAGATAATTCTGAGAAACTGTCATAGACAAGATAGCACAAAGAGACGTGACAACTAATGGTTTTTAGTGCCCTCGATTGGAATTCTGGAACAGAAAAAATTAATATAAAAACAGAACATAAGAATAAATTTAAGGAACTCTGAATAAACTATGAACTTCAGTTAATGATTATGTACCAATTATTATTAATTAATTATAGTTCATGGACCATACTAATGAAAGAGTATAATAGTCAAAACTGGAGAGGGAGTATATGGGAACTCTGCACTATCTTCTTAAATTTTTGTTAAATAAAAAAAAAATGCACTACCACCCCCACTAAGTATAGTTTACTTTCTATCTAAACCATAGCTTACCATATAATTCATAACAGTTCAAACTGAACAAATTTAAAAAATGCAAACAGCTGTCTTTAAAATTAATCTTCAGTTGCTGGCTTTATAATTAAGGGTCGAGGCTACACTGGTCAAGTGGAATACAAAGTTTTCACTATAACAGATTAGATGACAAGTGAACAGATAAACACGTTAAAAAAATCAATGTAAGGTGTTTGTTTTGCTTTTGTCTTTAGCACCATTATTGAGGGCTTTAGGGAAACTTGAAATAGATTTATATATAATTTAAATCATATGCATTATACAAATATACAAATATAAATTTAGTATATTTATTTTATATACAGTATATATTTGGTATATATGTATAAATATGGTATATAATATATACATATAAAGCAAATTAGATTTTTTAATTTATTAGTAATTCTCTTTGGAAAACAATTAAAATTTGAAAGATGTGGATTTATTTCCTAAATTATTTCATACTACAAAGATCTATCATCCACAATAACAAACCAGCTTATATGCTGATTTGCATTTAATATTATATAAATTTTATATTTTGAAATTAAATACTATGATACCTCTAGCTTTGTTCTTTTTGCCGAAGATTGCTTTGGCTATTTGGGTCTTTTGTGGTTCCACATGTATTTTACAATTGTTTTTTTCTATTTTTGTAAAAAATACCATCGGAATTTTAATAGGGATTACATTGAAACTGTAAATCACTTTTGGTAATATGGATATTTTAGCAACATTAATTCTTCCAATCCATGAACATGGATTTTTTTCCCTTTATTTGTGTCTTCTTCAATATTTTTCATTAATGTTTTATGAAGATTTCACCATATAGATATTTTACTTCCTTGGTGAATTTATCTTTAAGTACTTTATTATTTTTGACACTATTGTAAATGCAACCATTCAAAATTTTTTTTAATAGTTCATGGTTAGTATATAGAAATGCTACTGGTTTTTTGTATGTTGACTTTATACCTTTCAACTTTATTAGTTCTAAAAGCTTTTTGGTGGATTCTTAAGGGTTTTCTATATAGATCATATCATCACCAAACAGAAACAGTTCCACTTCTTTCTCTTCTATTTTATCTGCCTTTTATTTGTTTTTCTTGCATAATTCCTCTGGTTAGGACTTAACAGTACTATGTTGAATATAAATAGTGACTGAGCATCCTTTTCTCATTCCTGATCTTAGAGCAAAGCTTTTCTATACTCATAATAATGTTGAGTATAGCTGTGGATTTATCATATATAACATTTATTGTGTTGATACCTCAACTAATTTGTTGAGAAATTTTATCATGAAAGGATGTTGAATTTCATCATATACTTTTCCTGCATCTATTAAAATGATTGTTTTTTGTTCTTCATTCTGTTACTGTAATGTATTATGTTTATAGATCTGTGTATGTTTAGTCACATTTGCAACCCAGGGATAAATCTCAGTTGGTCTTGGTCAATGATCCTCTTAATGTGGTGTTCCATTTGGTTTGTAAGTATTTTGTTGAGAATTTATGCATCTATGTTCATTATGGATATTGGCCTGTAATTTTCTTTTTTTGTAGGGTCTTTGTCAGGCTTTGGTATTTAGGTAATGTGTCCTTGAAAAGAGTGTTTGAAAGTATTCCTTCCTCAATTTTTTTGAAGAGCTCAAGAAGCATTAGTGTTAGTTTTTAAAAGTGTTTGGTAGAATCCGTCTTTGAAGCCATCAGGACCTGAGCTTTACTTTAATGAGAGATTTTTCATTACTGATTCAATTTCCTTACTCATTATTGATCAAAAAGATTACTATTGGTAAGGATGCTGATGAAAAGAAACTCTTGTACACTGTTGGTGGAAATGTAAATTAATATAGCCATAATGGAAAACATGGAGGTTCCTCAAAAATTTAAAAAATAGAACTCCATATAATCCAGCAATCACACATCTGGGTATGTGGCCAAAAGAATTAGAATCTGTATGTCGAAGATATATTGTACTCCCATGTTTATTGAAGCATTATTCATAATAACCGAGATAAGGAATCAGCCTAAGTGTCCATCGGCAGATAAATGGATTAAAAAATGTGATATATATTCACAGTGAGATATTATTCAGCCTCAAAATAAAGTCTTGTCATTTGACAACATTGATGAACCTGTGGAACATTAAGGTAAGCAAAATAAGCAGGACAGAAAGACAAATGCAGTATCTCACTAATATTTGTAATCTAAAAAAGTCAAACTTGTAGAAGTAGAGAGTAGAATAGTGTTACCAGAGGGTGGACAGGAGGATGGTGTGAGGTTGGTTAAGGGCACAGAGTCTTAAGTACACAGAAAGAATAAGTTTTTGAGACCTATTTCTCAGTATGTTGACCATTATTAATAAAAATGTAATGTATATTTCAATATTGTTAAGAGGTTAGATCTTAAAAGTGCACACCAAACTAAAAAAATGGTATGTATGTGAGGTGATGGATATGTTAATTACCTTGATTTCATTATTTCACATTGTATACACATATCAAAATATCACATCATGCTATATATATATAATTATTTATTAATTACAAATAAAAATACATGAATTTTCCCAATCTGTGTATCTAAGTTGATAATATATATTTTTCGATATCTTATATTGTCATTAGAACTTAATAGCAATAGCAACTTGGTTTTCTTCTTTTTACCCCTTCTGCTTCCAAGTAATGTGTTGGTGCTCGCTTCAGCAGCACATATACAAAATAATGTACTGTTCCTTCAGAAGCAGTTTTCTCAGTTATCGATTTGTCAAAAGCCCTGTCCTATCACAACCTCTAAAAAATCATTCCAATGTAGCATACCAAGTCAGGAACATTAATTAAAGCTTATTATCCTACTTTTTCCTACATGAAAACGGCTATCACTTCTCTACTAGCAGAGCATTGTTAAATAATATATTAGGGGGTAGGCTTACCTCAATTTTCCTAAAAACCCTCCTCAAGTGAACTCCCCAGCCATTAAGAAATCATGAAGATTTTTTTTCAATTAAATAAAACACATTTGTGTATGTAAAATATCAGTTTAGGATATAGTTCAATAGATTTCATATGGAGAATACCATTTTGGGGAGAGATGATGTATCTTGAGGTATGACTTTCTTTAAACATAAATCTGCAATTGTTTAGGTCTGATAGTGAAGAGCTCCATATGGAAATAGATTACACACATGTTTATTTTATTAATATGTAGTTAAATATGTTAGTGAAATTATTCTAAGGATTTGAGACTATGTTTTCCTACTTGAAAAGACACTTTTCTGCTCTCTAGATAAATTGGTTGTATATTTTCATTAATCACTGAAATGTGTTATGCAACAATGCTTAATATGTAGTATAAAATAATATTACCACTGAGTGCCTTTAAATTCCATTGCTGAGAACAATTTATGGTGAAATTTCAGAGACAAAGTAAAAACTGAGCTAGCTACATTTTATATAACTTCAAGATTCCTATATTCATTGTATATGTTAAAGATTGATACCGATTGGGAATATTATCTCACTATTTTGTGTATACTTCAGAAAAAAACTTTTGACTGAACATATGTAGACGCACACACATTGATACCTTCCTATATATGAAAACGTGTATTTATATGCGTTAAATTAGTCATTTATCTCATTTAATTATGGAAATACAATCTATTCTCTTTGACAGAAACTATGGCTGAGAAACCTTGAGAAAAAATCATTTATTAATTTGGGCCCTTAGAAAGGGGAAAGAAGAATATCTGAGGAGAGTTAAATTACTGTATATTACACAGTTAAAGACCTATTATTCTTTTTTAACTAGTGCAATACCTCTCAGCAGAGGAAGAATGGTCCCATAGAAGATAACTTGATAACATCAGCAGACAGTTTTGGTTGTCATAACTTGGTTGTGGGTTGCTACTGGCACGTAGATGGTAGAGACCAGAAATGCTATTCATATCCAACAATGAACAGGACAGAACCCTACAACAAAAAATTATTTTGCCCAAAATGTCAATAGCACTTATTTGAGAAAATCTTTTTTTTTTTTTCCTTTTTTTTTTGTCTTTTTTTGTGTCCGGCAACGGACCGCAACCCTCAGTGTCGCACCCGCACCGGACCGGGACCGGCAACGGGATCGCAACCCTCGGTGCTGCGCCCACCCCTCGCTCAGCCAGTGAGCGGGAACCGGTCTGTATGTGGGATCCGAACCCTCGGCGGGAGCGCCGCCACGCTTCCCAAGCGGCGCACTGTAGCAGTGCGCCACCGGGCCGGCCCTTGAGAAAATCTTTTGTAGAGAAAAGAAAAGAAGAATCAAAATTATGGTAGGCAGAGTTTGCCAAGTGACACTTTAACAATAACTGTTAAAACAATATGTCTAACACTCAATTTTAAGTTTTATGTAACAGGTAGCCTCTTGGCTCCATACAGCTTAAATAAAATCGATTATGGATGTGATTAATACATTACAGCTGGTTTGACACTGAGCCAGACAGCAGGACAATGAAATCACCAAACTTATAGGTAGAGGTGATCATGAGAATGTAAAACTGTAGTACTGGCAAGAAGTCTTGAGACAACATTAAGTTTTCCAATATCTGTGGAATGGAAATTGAATTTATGTGTAAATGTGAAAATTAGTGTGATCTCAGCAGACTATGTGCCTGCTCATAAATGAGAGAAACCAAAATCATAAATCAGGAACCGAGTGAAGTAAAATGACTTCCATTTTGCTTCATTAACACTTTTGCACGGCAGCCTTTAGCTTTCCATTCATTTTAAATAAATCAAAATTATAGAATACTAAAGTATGTAATAAAATATATGTATATAAGTTGCATTTGGAAATACAGAGACATTTGTCTTTATAATTGCTCAAATATCAATTAAATTTGGAAAACTGGGTAACTAGCATCTATTGGTTTTATAAACATATCAAGGAATGAATGTACATTGTTTATATAATTTATATGTATATATGATTTAGATAACTTTTAATACTCTATAGTTGTAGGTCCAAAGAAATTAACTTATTTTTAAAATTCATGTTTTTTATTAAAGCGAGTTATCACAGAGTTTTAAATCTTAACAAACTTCTAATTTTTGGAATGTTCTAACATTGCCGAAAAAGAGTAATGAGATAGAAAAAGTATAACACATTATAGTATACATTCATATCAGTCATGCAATGAGCTCAGATGGTAATAAAGTAAAATTAATTAATTTTTATGGGTGTTTTAAGATTTCGATCTTACATGGTTATTTTCAGAGCTACGTGTAAATGTTATGATAATACAATGTAAAGGAGCAGATGGTCTCTTCTAAAGCAAATAATCTGCATATAGATTTAATATAATTTTACTAATATTCACAAAACAATATCCTTTGTAACTGTCAGAAATCTGAATATAGTCCAACTAGGTACACACAAAAGCACCTATACCTCAAACAATTAATTCTAAAGTTACATTTTTATCTACCTCTAATTGCTTCAACCAACACATCACAGACACATCATTCAATTATAACATCCAAGAACAAAAACAGAATGCAGGCTAGATTATTTTTGTTTTCTTCCTGCAAAAATAATAATTATATACTGTCACTCATTGCTGCAGGCCTAAGAGAATGAAACATCCGGAGATGTGTTATCCATCCAAATACTAAAGAAAGTTTTTCATTTCTGTGAGTACAAGAACCTAATTTTAACATCCTTACAGTCAGTTCCTGAAGAAAAATACATATATATCTAGTGTCTACGTTGCACTCCTTTGAACACATTTTCTATGTATTAGAGGGTTCTACAGGTATTACTTCAATCATTTTTAGTTATTTGAATTGATAATTTTGACTTCCCTTCCCAGGAGACTGTGGAAGACAAGTTATCAAGATTAGGTGAATTTTTAAAAATCTTTTGAGGCAATTGTATCTTTAATCATAAGATTCCCTCAAAGTTACAATGGAAAAATAACCCATACTGACACTCATACTCTTCTGACATGGCCCATTCTCTGGAAGAGCATGTTGGAAGGCATCACTCATTTTGGTCTTGATTTCATTCAAAGTTAATGATTCCTCTGTGGTTGTATTTCACATCTTCCCAATACACACCATAGTATTCTTTGAGAAAATGACACAACTAAATTTATGTTCAACTCTATTGTATGATCTTGGGAAAGGTTCTGGAACTATAAGCCGCTCTTTTCACATTGTAATATGTGAACAGATCACCCAAGGACTTTGGTACACATTCTGGTTCTGTAGATCTGGAGTCAGAACTGAGACTATTTTCCACACACTCCCTGTTTATGACAACTCTGGTTCTTGATGCTGATGCTGCTCTTTTGTGAGGAAAACTTGTAAAATGAATGTAAGGTATTTAACACTACGTTTGAAATACAAAAATAGTAAGAAAATATATAAACTTCTAGTTAGCTATCAAGCTTTCAAGAAAACATATGAATAGTAGAGGCAATTAAAGAGTATCTCCTGAACCCGCTATCATTTTGTGTGTGTGTTTGCTTTCTCGCATCTTTTCCTGCTTATCTTTCTCCAAAATTATCATTGCAAATGAATAGTTTTCTTCTTTTCTATGTGCACTACTTATCAAGTAAGTCTAGCTAGTTTGAAGGAGAATTTATTTTTCCTGTGACTATGACATGCATTATTCAAAATACCATTACTCTATTTCTGGAGTTATGACATGAAAACCTAGCTTGCCCCTTCAACACAATCTCTCATATTTTCTTTCTTTATAGAGATACTCCCTGGTTTCTTTAATTCCAGTAATTGTCACCAAGTAAATTAGCAGGGGTGTGAGTTGGTTAGTAGGTTAAATAGTTTTTGACATTATCTCCATCAAATTAAATGTCATTTTTTAAATTAATAAACTTGAGTTTTTGGAGCAGTTTTAGATTCACAGAAAATTGAGAGAAAATAGTACAGTTTCCATTTACCCCATGCATGATCTTCTTTACTACAGACATCCCACATTTGAGTGGTACATTTGTTATAATCCATGAACCTACACTGACAGATCATTATCACACAAAGTTCACAGTTTACATTAAAATTCATTGTTGGTGTTGTACATTCTATGGGTTTTAATGAATGTATATAGACATGTATCCACCACTGGAATATGATATAGAATAGTTTCACTGCCTTGAAAATCATCTCTGCTTCTATTTATCCTTCCCTTCCCCATAACTCATGGCAACCACTTTTTATTGTCTCCTTTGTTTTGCTTTTTCCAGAGCATCACATAGAATCACACAGTATGTGGCATATTCAGGCAAGCTTCTTTCACTTAGTAATATGCATTTAAGTTTCTTTCATGCCTTTTCACGATTTAATACCTCACTTCTTTTAAGTTCTAAATAATAATCTATTGTCTAAATGTTCCACAGTTTATTTACACATTCATCTACTGAAAGATCTCTTGGTTGCTTCCTAATTTTGGATGTTATGAAGAAATCTGCTATAAATATTTTTTGTGCAGGTATTTGAGTGAATGTAAGTTTTAAACTTATTTGGGTAAATATCAAGAAACAAGATTACTGGATCATGTAGTACGAGTACGTTTAGTTTTGTAAGAAATTGCCAAACACCTCTAAAGCAGCTGTTCCATTTTGCATTCTCACCATCAGTGAATGAGAGTTCCTGTGCCTCTACATCTTCAATAGCATTTGGTGATGTTAAGTGTTTCAAATTTGGTCTATTCTAGGCATAAAATGTTATCTTGTTGTTTTGATTTGTAATCCCCTAATGACATATAATGCTAATTTGCCATCTGTATACATTCTTTGTTGAAGTGTCTGCCCAGATCTTTTGCACATTTTTTTAATTGTGTCGTTCATTTTCTTACTGCTGAGTTTTGAGAGTTCTTTGTATATTTTGTATAATGGTCCTTTATCAGATGTGAATTTTGCAAATATTTTCTCACAGCCTGTGGCTTGTCTTTTTATTACTTTAACATCATCTTTAGCAGAGCATAACTTTTTAATTTTAATGAAGTCCAGCTTATCAATTGTTACTCTCATAGATTGTGTCTTTGCTGTTGTATTTTACAAGTTATTGCCATACTGAAGATCATCTAAATATCCTCCTATGCTATCTTCAAGAAATTTTATAGTTTTGCATTTCACATTTTGGCCTATAATGCACTTTGAGTTAATTTTTTGTGAAGGGTTCAATGTCTGTGTCTAGATTTATTGTTTTTCATTTGAATGTCCAGTACCATTTGCTGAGGAGACCACCTTTGCTTTACAGCATTGCCTTTTCTCCTTTGTCAAAGATCAGTTAACTATATTTTCATTAGTCTAGTTCTGGGCTTTCTATTCTGCTTCATTGATCTATATGTATATTTTTTCATCAATAACATACCATTGACTACTGTAGCTTTATAGGAAGTCTTGAAGTTGGGTGATAGATTTTTATAAAACTCTTTCTTTTACACATTGTATGATTGTGCAAATTTGTATTTGTTTTCTATTGTGGAGCAACAAATTATCAGAAATTTACCAGCTTAAAGCAACACTCATTTATTATCTCACAATCTTGTAGGTCAGAAGTCCAGGTGAGCTCAGATGGATCCTTTGCTTAAAATCTTATAAGGCCTAAGTCGAGGTGTTGGCCAAGCTAGGCTCTTATCTAGAGGCTCTGTGGAGGATCAGGGGAGAGGCTCATTCACATTCTCGGCAGAATCTAGCTCCTTGCAGTTGTAGGTCTAGAGTTTCTGTGTCCTTCCTGGCTGTCAGCTGGAGGCAGTTTACTTCTCCTAGAAGCTGTCTGTATTCTCTCTCACAAGGCCTGTACATGTCAAAGATAGCAATAGAAATTTCTCTGTCATGTCAAAACTTTCCCATGGTTTGAATCAATCTGAATTTCCTTTCTGCTATCTGCTGCAAAAAATCACTCTGATTTTGAGGTGCTCACATGATTGGATCAGATTCACTGAGATAATCTCCTACCTTATAGTTAACTAACTTACGCAGAAATCTTATTCTTGTTTAGAAAATCCAAGCAAACCTTGGTAACAGGAAGAGAGCTTATACAATATTGAAAACCCTCAATGATGTACCATTTCTTCCTAATTCTATGTATTTCTACCACCAGTAAACCTTGAACTACTAACTTTAAGTCCTTTAAGCTTACTTACATTTTGTAGCATGAGGCATCACTTTTAGATTCTTTTAAAGAACTCTTTAACATCATTGATTAATTAAAACAAAAGATCTCAAATATTAATTACTTTCAGAACCATTTGAAGAGTTTATTAAAGATGTGGGTTCTCTGATCCTCCTCACAAAGATTCCAATTTAGTATGTCTAGAATGAGAACAATAAAACTATACTGATGCTAATCCAAGTGATAAATACACCACACATTGAGTACTAATTATACAGGCTCCACAACCATTGACTGGCACATGCACACACACACACTCACACACACACATTTATGCAACATTGGAATACATACAGCCATATGAGGTGATTGTTAACAAATTAACTGGGAAGAAAACTGGTTGTCAAGTAAAATCGTAGTTTTATCCTACATATTTTATTTTGCCAACTCCCTCAGCAAGTGGCATGATACTTTTATTCTGATCCCTTAAAGCAGGATTGCAGACTACACAATTATTATTAACTCCTTTTATGTCTCCAGTTTTCTCCACTATGCCAGGCAATATCAGTGTGCTCGAATCAGCAATGAACTGGTACTTTGTAAAATATCATAAAGGTTAAAAGGTGATAAATATAGCAGCCTCAGAAGAATTTTAGATATATTTTCCAAGTTTAGCTAGTGGATTATATTGCCATGATGTGACTTTGAGAGAAGAAAAATTTAATTCCAGATGAATAAATAAATGAAGATTGACTTCTCCCTGGGAAGTTGGGATGTGATGATTTCACATTAAATTAATTGTCTTTGGGTCGTAAAATTGTGAACAAATTTACTGAAAAAAAAATGGAGATAAAAAGAGACTTTATTCTGGTGAACAGCAGACTGTAAACTGGAGAGACCCAGCCTTCAGCACAAAAGGAGTGTGCTCTACCAGAACAAAGAGTGATTCTCTTACATAGCCAAAGTTCCCACCCAGGTTCCCATTCTGCTCCTCCCACACAAAAGAGGGATTCCAGCTTTCTCAGTTCTGATTGGTATGGCCCATTATGCAAAAGAGAGATTCTGGTGAGTTCTGGCCAGTTAACATTTCACACATTGCAGTCCTCTGATTAAGTTTAGATGGCAGCAAAGTAAGACTTTCTTGCAGCCTGGGAAAAGCCTAAGAAAGGGTAATGTGTAACCTCTAGTCAGCAAAGGGCTACTTGTCCCCATTCAGAATTTAGACCCAGTTAGCTTTCAGGATTGTATTGAGGAATTGGCTCTTTCAAAGTTCACAGAATACAGTATATAGAGTCTTAGAAATTTATTGGCACCTGTAATATTATACATTTTTTAATATTTTAAATTTTGTCTGTGGTTTTTTAACGTTTGTATTTGTTAGTCATGAAAATTGAATTGGCATTACTTTGTAACAGAAGTATATGAAATCTCAAATATGAATGCAATTTCGAAGTTTTCTTCCAATTATATACTACGGATTTCTAATTATATTGTTAGGTGTTTATGAGTGTATTCATTATTAAATCTATAAAATACTTAGTTATTTTATCCTTATATAGTTCTGCTCTCATCCTCTTAATGATTTTTGCCTTTAAATCTATTTTGTCTCACAATATTGTTACATCGGCACTATTTTACTTAAAATTTTTCAATAGATCTCTGGACACTGCCCATGTTTTTATTGTTGTTCTTTCATTTTGTTATAAGTAGTCTCTTTGTGAAGTATATTCCTGAGCACTTAAAATTCAATCTGATCATGAGGATTGTATAACGATTACTGCTAATAGAAAGATGTTTGCCATTCTTGTTTTGATTTTCACTTTAATATGTTCCTTGTTTTTCCTCCTTTACTTCCTGCTTTACAAACTTTTCTTCAAATTCTTCCTTCCCATATTTTAACTTCACTTGTTTGGAAAAAATGTTATCATGTTATTTTATTATTTTATTCTTAAAATTTCAGCCTACATAAATCTTTCTCACAAAGTTTCAAGTTGTTTTGGATTTAACAAATTCTTCAAAAGTTTCTATTCATTCACCTAAACATTCCTAACTTCTTTGCAATTTTTGTTGCTTATTTAGGTGAAATAATTTTTTTAAGCTTTCTTTCTGTTTTTATTTATTTGTTTATTGTTTTAACTCTCACTTATGAGAGAGGACATGGTGTATTTTTCTTTCTGTGCTTGGATTATTCCACTTAACATGATTTTTTTTTTGTAAGTTCATCTATGTTGCAGCAAATGGTAGAATTTCATTCTTTTTTTATTGCTGAGTAAGTATTCCATTGCATATGTATGCAACATTTACTTCATCCATCTGTCAATGGACCCTAGGTTTATTTCATAGCTTGGCTATTGTAAATAGACCTATGATGAACATGGGAGTGCAGGTATCATTTCAACATGATCATTTCCTTTCCTTTGGGTACATATGCAACAGTGGGATCGCTGGATCATATGGCAGTTCTATCTGTAGTTGTTTGAGAAAACTCCACACAAAAGATTTACATAATGACTGCACTAATTTACAGTCCCACAAACAGTTGGAGGGTTACCCTTTCTATGTCAGCATTTGTTATTCTCTGCCTTTTTGATAATGGCCAGGCTAACAGGCATGAGATGATATCTCAATGTCATTTTGATTTGACTTTCCCTGATGCATAATGACATTTAGCACTTTTTCATGTGTCTGTTGACTATTTGTGTATCTTTAAAAAGGCCTATTCAGCTCCTTTGCCCATTTTTTAATTGGGTTACCTACTTTTTTGTTGTTAAGTTGTTTGAGTTCCCTGGATATTCTGTATATTAATCCCTTGTTGAATGCAGAGTTTTCAAACATTTTCTCCCATTCTGTAGATTGTCCTCTCATTTCTGTTGATTGTTTCTTCTGCTGTGAAGAAGCTTTTTAGTTTGATATAATTCCATTTGTTTTTTGCTTTCTGTTTTTCTTTGATGCCTGTGTTTTGGGGGTTTTATTTATAAAGTCTTTGCCCAGTACTATTTCCTGAAGTGTTTCCCCTGTGTTTTCTTTCAGAAGTTTTGTAGTTTCAGGTCTTATATTTAAATTTTTAATCCATTTTTAGTTGATTTGGATATATGGTGAGAGGTACAAGTCTAGTTTCATTCTTCTACATATGGATGTCCATTTTTCCCAGCACCATTTATTGAAGAGGCAGTGTTTTCCCCACTGTATGTTTTTGGTGCCTTTGTCAAAGATGAGTTGGCTGTAAGTATGTGGGTAGATTTCTGGGTTGTCTATTCTGTTCCATTGGTCTGAGCATCTGCTTTTATGCCAGTACCATCTTGCTTTGGTTACTATAGCTATGTAGTATAATTTGGTATCAGGTAGTGCAATGCCTCTGGATTTTTTTTTTTTTTCTCATTATTTCTTTGGCTATTTGGGGTCTTTTACTGTTTCTTAGGAATGCTAGGATTCTTTTTTTCTATTTCTGTGGAGGATGTCAATGGTATTTAGATGGGGATTGCATTTAATCTGTACATCACTTTGGGTAGTATAAATGTTTCAGTGTTAATTCTTCCAATCTGAGGCCATGAAATGTCTTTCCATCCTGTGTCTTCTTTAATTTCTTTCAGCAGTGGTTTGTAGTTCTTGTTGTAGAGATTTTCACCTCCTTGATTAAATTTATTCTGAAGTATTTTATTTTTTGGACAACGATTGCAAATGGGCTTGCTTTCTTGATTTCTTTTCCTAGTAGTTTGTTATTAGAATATAAAAACACTGCTGATTTTTCCATGTTGATTTTGTTTCTTGCAACTTTACTGAATTCACTAACTAAAAAAAGAAAAGAGAAGACCCAAATAACAAAAATCAGAAGTGAAAGAGGAGACATTACCACTGATACCGCAGAAGTACAAAGAATTATTACAGACTATTGTAAACAACTACACCCCAACAAATTTGCAAACTTGGAGGAAACGGATAAATTTCTGGACAGATCAATAACAATCAAAGAGACTGAAGCAGTAATCAGCTGTCTCCCAATAATGAAAACCACAGGACTAGATGGCTTTACTGCTGGATTCTACCAAACCTTTAAGAGGAATTAATACCAATTCTTTTCAAACTATTACAAAAATTTGAAACAGGCCATTCTCCCAAACTCATTCTATGAGGCCAGCATCACACTGATACCATAATCAGACAAAGATACAACAAAAAGAGAAAACTGCAGGTCAATATCTCTGATGAACACAGGCACAAAAATCCTCAACAAAATATTAGCAAACAGAATACAGTAACACATCAAAAAAATTCTACACCGTTATCAAGTAGGATTCATCCTAGAGATGTAAGGATGGTTCAAACATATGCAAGTCAGTAAATGTGATATACCCCATCGATAAAATCAAGAACAAAAACCATATGATTATCTCAATAGAAACAGAAAAATAATTTTACAGAATTCAACACCCCTTCATGATAAAGACTCTCAGCAAATCAAGTGTAGAAGGAAAATATTTCAACACAATAAGAACCTTATACGACAAACCCAGCACCAATATCATCCCAAATGGGGAAGAGCTGAAAGCTTTTCTCTTAAGAACAGGAACAAGACAAAGATACCCACTCTCACCACTCCTATTTAAAATAGTATTGGAAGTACCAGCAAGAACAATCAGACAAGAGAAAGAAATAAAAAGCATCCAGACTGGAAAAGACAAAGTCAAACCATCTCTGTTTGCAAATGGCCTTATCCTATATATAAAAAAAACTTAAAGTGTAATAATTTTTTAAACTCAAAATATTTCTACATAATTTTATATTTAATAAATAAGTTAATTTTATTTGTATTAATAACAATATATTTTTTTACATATTTAAGAAAATTTTTCTTCATTATGTGGTCAGATAGTCCACTTTTTTAAATACAGAGGTATATTCATTTAATTTTCATGTCCAATTTTAAATTTGACTATGAATTAATACTCTAGCTTTTACCATAATTAGATACCTAAATTGGCAATTGTTTTCTTATACTTCTTTCAGTATATTATCTCACTGGATTTTTTTTTTTTTTTCCTTTTTTTGTCTTTTTTCGTGTCTGGCAACGGATCGCAACCCTCAGTGTCGCGCCCGTACCGGACTGGTACCGGCAACGGGATCGCAACCCTCGGTGTCGCGCCCGCACCTTGCTCAGCCAGTGAGCGGGAACCGGTCTGTATGTGGGATCCGAACCCTCGGCAGGAGCGCCGCCGCGCTCTCAAGCGGCGCACTGTAGCAGTGCACCACCAGGCCGGCCCTCTCACTGCATTTTGACATAATTTCACTAGTAAGAAGTCTGGTATCAATCTGTTAGTACACTTTTTTGTATTTATTATTTTCCTCTTTTTAATTGAAGTTATGACTTTTTACCACAGCGCATTAGAAGCTAAATTAATTTTGTCAAACATCCTCTTATCTCAATTTAAGGATTTAGGTGTTTGTCATTTTTCACAGTTGTCCACTTATTGTTTCCTTTTATATAGCGTATAAGTCTGTTTCTGTTGCTTGTAACAGAATACCTGATACTGGATAATTTATAAAGAAATGAAATTTACTTCTTACAGTTTTGAAGTCTGGGAGGCCCGAGGTCCAGGGAACATACCTGGTGAGGGTCTTTTTCTTGGTGGTCACTTTTCACAGCAATGTCTGGTATCACATGACAAGAATGGACTGAGCAAGAAAGAGCTAACCTCACCTGCCCTGCTTTTATAGTTGTCAGAGCAGTGCCCATTACTCCATAAATAGATCAGTCAATTCACAACGACAGTCCTTATAATTGAATAAATCCAAATACCATAATCAATTTTCCCATCCTTTTAATACTGTTACAATGGTGTTCTAGCTTCCATGAGTTTTGGGGGGACACTCAATCAACAGGATAGGACTTCTACATCATTCTCTTTATTCTCTCCTTCTTCAACCCAGAAAATTCTGAAGAATTCTATTTAAATATTTTGGGGTATACTTTCTTATTCCTTTTATGTCATCTGTTCTTCACAAATTCCATGCTTAAAAAAACCTTTGAATTCACTAATTTTTACTTCAACTCGGTTTATTTTATATTTTGTCTTATATCTGTTGCTATTTTTATTATTTAAAATGAGAACGATCTCAGGAACCTGTAAATAGTTTAGTGTTCATGGAGCGTGGTGTGCAAATAATAGATGACACTGAGAATTGAAAATACAATTAAATGTACATTCATGCAAAGCCTTATATGCTTCATAAAATGTAGATTCATTCTACAGAGACAGAAGCATCCCTAGAAACATAATCACTTCAGCTTTAATTGGTAGAGCAGAAACCACTTTGTGTAGGCCTGACATACAGGATTTAATATGAAACTACTGGCTTACATCTCTCTTTGAAAAGCTGGGAGGTCTGAGGTCAGGGAGTTGATGCTGCAGGTTATGAATTTGCTAACAAAGGCCAATCTAACAGTGAAGATCTTCCTCTCGCACATGCAGTGGGTGGTTCTCAGAACCTGCCATGCTCCCCTGCCATTCTTATGAATATCTGCGAAGCTTCAACTCTCTCTGCTGCAGCTGAGCAGATGGTCTTCAAGAGCTCACCAGCAGAGCACACTGAATCTCATGTCTAACACTCCTAGCAACTGATGTTACTTGTGTGATATGAGTTTTCTATGGCAGCTGTAACAAGTTACCACCAATTTGATGTCTGAAACAACAGAAATTTATTTATCACAGTTCTATAGGTCAGAAGTCCCAAATCAGTATTACGGTGGTGAAATCAGGGTGCTCAGAAGGTCACACTCCCTATGGCAGCCCTAGTAGAGAATCTACTCGATTCTCACAGATTCTGTTGGCTTCCAGCATTCCCTTAGCTGCTCACTCCAATTCTAAAGGCCGACATCTTCAAATATCTCTGTTTCTTTTTCCTATTACCTTATCCTTGTCTCATAATTCTTTACTTACTCACACCTGAAGTCCTTTATTTATTTTTGCCATGTAAAGAAACAATTAAAATGTTCCAGAAATTAGAATTTGGACATACCTTTGGGGCCATGATATAACTTACCATCCCCTTCTTTTGTCTTTCCCTAGTGTTTTTCAGGGTACCTGACAAATATTTGGGGTTTAGCAAGTATTTTTACACAAATTGATAAATAGATGGATTTAATGGTTATTATTGTTTCAGATATTTATATAAAATACATTTACATTTTGCTTTGTGAGATTGTATTTAAGTTTTAGCACTTTCATCAAACTTCTTAATGTACTACTCTTCTGAAAAGTCTACAAAACAAACAAAAAAGTCTTAGAATTCAATGCAGATATTTACCATTTTTAAGTAATTATAAACAGTGGCCACTTAAAGTATTCCATCTCGTTACAAACAAGGTGTTGTGCTATGTCTATTTTTAAATAACATACTATACTGGGTAAACATTTTTATGCACTTTTTGTTTACACATTTTGTTTGGGGCCAGATTTTCTTTTTAATTTATATATGTGAAATGCAATATAATCAAAGAGATCAACTACATGAATGTGCTAAACTTACCTACAGAGTTCTCAGACTTACCCATATCTCATTCCCTCCTGTAGAGATATGTAAGGTCTCTTCTCTGCTACATAGTTTTAAATTCTTTGATAATAATTTTAATAAAGATTGCCATATTTGGAATAGTAATCTTCTTGTGGTGCTCTCCAATTTAAAAAAAATACTTATTATTACTTTTCCAAGCTATATTTTAAAGCTTTTATCCCATTAAAATATTCCTCCACAATTTTTACATTTTAAGACTCTGATGTAAATATTTTTCCAAATATACACACAAATCCAAAATAATATGAATAGTATCTGGTATAGTGCCAAGTCTGAAGAATATTAATTTCCTTTTCTGCTTCCTTTGTAAACTAATTAAAATATTTAAGAACCAAGTTTCTAAATCTGCCATTATTATTATATTAGAATAAAATATCTCATTGAAAAGTTTAGATGGACTGAAATATGTAAATATAATTCTTCTTAAGAAATATTTAACCAGCTAACAAATTTTAATCAAAATACACTGTGCTATTTAGTATATGAAAACTTTCTATTTCATTGCAAAAATATGTGTGCGTGTATAGGAGTGGTTATTGAAGAAACAGTTTTTGTCTATTCTTCCCCCCACCCCAGTCTCCCATCCACCAAATCCTTGGACTGACCTGAAGCCCAGTACTGTCTCTGACTTTTTGTGTCACCCACTATTAGCATTTGGAAAGACTCCTGACATACATGATTATATTATTGTGGCATCCATCCATGACCTGAGGCAGGATCAGAAAATGAAAAAACAGTACTCACCTTGAACTTCATGTATTTTCCAAATCATCTATTTACTAATAAATATGGACAAATATTAGAGAGTAAAGATAAACTCTTAGGTAATCTTCAAGAAGATTATATAAATCCTATATTATTGTACACAATATGTTTATATATTCAGGTCCTTCACAATCTAATCAAGACCTTATATCCTACAAGTAAAATATAATTTCTATCATATTGCAAATAAGGGAAAATCATCACATGGTTCATTTATTAGATCTGCTTGAGCATCATTCACTGGGGGAAATTTGAAGAAACATTTCTTTACTCCATCACATATGGCATAAAACCCAGCAAACTGGGTTGGACGAGACATCAGAATGCAGAATAGGGTCATTTTCCTTAGCCTGTGTAGTGCAAAGCCATATAATTAAAGAATCACAAGTCTTTTACCTAGAGTAATTAGAGACTTAAATAAAATAGTAATAAAATATGATAGAACTCTGGCTTGATGTCCTTGGTAAGTTGTTAGGAAACAGAGGACAGGTCTTGAAATGCTGAGTATTGTTTGTATTAGGAGCTTAAACCACTGAATTCCATGGAGTTTTGCAGGAGGCCAACTCCTTTGCTTAGAGGCCAACATATAGTATTTCAGTGTTAGATGAAATAGACATTACCTCACATCCATATCCCAGCAAAAAAATAGGATAACAACAACACTTTTCAAAAATAGAATGAAAAAAAAAATGACTAAAAGTGGGTCCAAACTTTTATTCAATATAAAGCAACATGGTTAGATTAAGTTAGTCTAAAAGGGTGTATAAAAATAAAGATGTAAGAGGCATCAGAGAGTTATACTGGTATATATATGGGACATGAAAAAAAATGATTGTTATAAAACAAGGAGGAAGCTGGAAATTTATTTGTTTAATTTTATATAAATTGAATTGTAGTGTAGATAAGTAAATAAATTCATAGCGTTTAAAGATTTGGAATGCCAACAATAAATGATAGTAAATATAACACTCTTTGAAAATTGGCCAATAATACTTAAACTTCAGGAAAAGGCAGACTTAATTTCATACCATTCCACTTACTAATAACAGCTAGGAAAACTAGACAAAGGGTAAAAATCTACTATTTATAGATATTAGAACTACCAAAACAGCAGAGACTTGCAGAAATAGTTTTTAGTGAAAAAGGAAAGTCAGTAAGTCAAGCTAATATTTGGCACTGCTTTTCTTGAAAGCAATTGAAAGGCTAATAAGCCAAGCAGAAATTTCTCAGGGATCTGGGGGTGAAGATGGGCAGAAATTCAGCGTCTGAGGGAGACAGACCCAAGGAAATATTCTAGGCTTTCATTTAAGAAACTAAATTTAGAAGTGAATTGAAAATATATCAGATATAACAAAGAATGAAGCCTAGATTAAAGGAAGTCTTATACCAAGGTTAACTGACAGTCGGAAATAAAATAAACCTCTTTAAGAGAATATCAATTCCTTTACAGCATTAAATTACCTCCAAATTTTAATATGTGAAGGATGTCACTCAATATGAAATGGAAGAGTGAACAAAATACAAAAATTGACAAATCCAAGAGAAAAACAAAAATATTAGTAAGTTTCAGGCAATTTAGGTATAAAACTTAAATTGCATACAATTTCCAATCTGAGATTATTGCTTTTAAGGTATTAAATGGCAAGATAAAGAATTTGGACTAAGGTACAAGAACAGTAACAACAACAAGAAAATACTTTTAACTTAAAATAATTTAATTGAAATTTAAAATTCACAGGTGTACAGAACAGAGTTACCATAGTAGTCCTGAGACTGCAGCTGTTGGAAAGTCCTGCTTATGAGGTTGGCTTAGTAATGGGAAGTTGGATTTTGATTTGGGAGTCTTTCCAACATTACCTGATAAAAAATGACTCACTGGAGCAAACTGTTTTTAGAAACAGTGTGGTTTATGCCTAACACAATAATTTACATGTTTGTTAAACTGTCTTGTTGAGAATACATATTTGATAAAGGACTTGCAACCAAATATACAAAGAACTCTTAACATTCAGCAATAAGAAAATAAATGACCCAATTAAAAATAATGAGCCAAAGTTTTGAAAAGATGGCAAAACCATTTGTCATTAGGAAAATACAAATTAAAACAGCAATAAAATGCCATTACAAAGTAAAATGCCATTACACACAAAATAATCTAACAATATCAAGTGCTGAGGAGAATGTGGAGCCAAAGGAACTCTCATTTGTGGTGGGAATGCAAAGTAGTACAGCCAGCTTGGAGAGACAGTGCAGTAGCTCCTTACCGAGCTAAACATCATCTCCAATGTGATGGAAAAAATGATATTTACTAGGTGTTTACTTAATTGATTTGAAAACTTATGCCTACACAAAATCTTGCATGTGAATATTTATAATGCTTTACTCGTAATGATCCAAAACTGAAAGAAATGTAAATGTCCTACAATAGACAAATGGAGAAACAAAGTGTAGTACTATCACACGATGGAATACTATTCAGTGATTACAAAGAAAGAGCTATAGAGCCATGCAAAAATATGGAAGAATCTTAAGGCAAATTGCTCAGCAAAAGAAGTCAGTTTGAAAATGCTACATACTGTACGATTTCACTTATACAATATCAACAAATGATTTCATTTATATGATATCAAAAAGACAAAACTATAGACAAAATGACTGTAAACGGATCACTGGCTGCCAAAGATTTAGAAAGGGGGATAAGGTTGAATAGGTGAAGAAAACAGAATAATATAGAGCAGTAAACTATTCTGTAAGACACTATATTGGTAGATATATTGTGCTGCTCATCTGCCAAAACTCAGAGAACTTGCATCACAAATAGTGATTCTTAATACACATAAATATTTTATTTATGTATTTATTTGTTTGTTTATTATGAATATTCATGAGATACAAAGCTAATTGTCACCCCTCATGCCCTTGATGTGAGGGCCAGACTCACACTGGCAGCATACCCATTACCAGAAATCACTTTAGTACTCCGTGTCTCCACCCAATTATCCCCCAACCTCTCTCTCCCACCCCCTCCACACCCCACTCCTCTTTGTAGCCCTAGGAATGTCCCTCCCTCTGTAAGACCACCTCCCTACTGTGGTCTTTCCTTCCTTCCTTTGTCTCTTAGTTCCCATATATGAGTGAGCACATGCAGTATTTACCCTCTGTGCTTTGCTTATTTAACTCAACATAAGTTTCTCCAGGTTCATCTGTGTTGTTGCAAATGGGAGTATTTCATTATTTTTTATGGCAGAGTAGTATTCCATTGTGTATATATACCACAGTTTCCTTGTCCAATCTTCCATCGATGGACATTTAGGTTGGTTCCATATCTTGGCTATTGTAAACAGAGCTGCAATGAACATAGGAGTGCAGGTATCCCTTCGACATGATGATTTCCATTTCTCCGGGTATATACCCAGAAGAGGGATTGCTGGATTGTATGGAAGATCTATCTGTAGTTGTTTAAGAAACCTCCATACTGTTTTCTATAGTGGTTGTACTAATTTACAGTCCCACCAAGAGTGTAGGAGTGTTCCCTTCTCTCCTCACCCTCATCAGCATTTGTTATTCACCATCTTTTTGATTATAGCCAGTCTAACTGGGGTGAGGTGGTATCTCAATGTAGTCTTATTTTGCATTTTCCTGATGACTAGTGATGTTGAGCATTTTTTCATGTATCTATTGGCCATGTGCATGTCTTCCTTTGAAAAATGTCTATTCAGCTCCTTTGCCCATTTTTTAATTGAGTCATTAGTTTTTTAATGTATGAATGCTTGATTTCTATGTATATTCTGGATATTAATCCCTTGTAGGATGCATAGTTAGCAAAAATTTTCTCCCACTCTGTAGGTTGCCTTTTCACTCTGTTCATTGTTTCCTTTGCTGTACAAAAACTTTTTAGTTTGATATAGTCCCATTTGTTTATTTTTTAACAATCATTTAGAATTTGGGGGGATTTCAGATAGAAAGTAGACACATATAAAAGAACCTAATATGTTACAAATATATAAAATAAACTCACTGAAAGGGGTGGTGAAAAATGTGTTGACCTAAGTAATTTTGGAAACGTGCAGAGACTGTAAAACCCAGGCCCAAAAAAACCTTACATGCTCACTGTAACCTATATCATAAATTTGTTTCCCAGAGGGGTATGGGTTGACAATTCTGAAACCACTAAACATAAACAATGCAATTGAATAATTAAATAATAGATGCTGTCCATATTTCTCACTATTGGAGTGAGAAGTTAAGCAAGTAAGGACAAGGCTAGAATAATCAATGTATTAATTAAGATTGGAGACATCCATATGAACTTGTGTTTAGCTTAATATAGATACAAAAGAAGGCATATTAAATTATGTATAAATGTGTTTAAATGCATGGTTTAAATGTATGTATAGATGTGTTTAAATGCTGTGTCATTTGAGGGCCTAGGTTCAAGACATTAAAGGAGTAAAGAGCACAGATTGCATTCAGATCTTGGTTTCTAATGCCATTTTTCAATAAAAGGAACGAATGCTCCTTGGAGAAATTACTGTTTCTAGCTTGCAGACAGCAAATATATAAGATAACCCTGGAACATCTTACAGTTCAAGAAAGTAAGGAAGTGGTCAAAAAAATCACAGTAATGGAGTCTGTCACAGGAGTATTGGAGCCTACCAAAAGAGCTCCCAATGGCTAAAGCTGGAACAATTTGAGCAATCAAGTAAATAAAGTAGTATTCAATTATAACCCAAAGTAAATATTTATGCATACATACTGATATAAATAAGTGATTGAATGAAATAATAAGTGGGGAGGGGGATTAGACAAATCACTCATGCAGAATAATTCTAATAGTTTATGTAGATAAGTGGGCTGCAAATAGTGAATCCTTTCCAAAGAACAAAGATGAAAGGCTGGGGCAGGGGGATTAAATTTCTGGTGAACAAGTCTGATAAACACTATGTCAGCCTGGTGATCAGGCTTAACATCAACAGTGATAACTCATGTTGGTAATATGTTCCCTTGATATGACAGGATGAAATGTCAGCCTACTTTTGTGTTGTTCCACCCAAGAACACATGACTCCAGTGTAATCCATAAGAAAATCATCAGATAAATCCCATTTGAAGTCATTCTATAAAATACATGATCAATCTTTTTCACAGCCGTTGAGGTCCTCAAAAACAAGTGTAAGAAAATGTCACAGCCAATAGAAGACCAAGGTGAAATAGTGAGTAAGTGTAATTTGATATTGTGATGGAATCCTGGAACATCCAAGAGGCAGTAGGTAAAAACCAAGGAAATTTGAATAAAGTATTGTCTGTAGTTCATAATAATGTATCAATCTTGGTTTGTTAATTGTGAAGATGTACCATATTAATGTAAGATACTAGTAATAGAGGAAACAGTGTAGAGTAAATGGGAATTCTCTCCACTATCTTTGCAAATTTTCTAGAAATTTAAAATTATTCTAATCATTAAAAATATATTTTAGAAAAAGAAATAACCAATTATATGCTTTGGACTATGGGCAGTAACTTCTAAACAACCAATTCATCAAAAAATCACAATTGATGAACTGATTAAAGAAAACACAAAATAAGAAAACTTTCATTATGTAGCATAAGTTTTACCTGGATGGGATTTATAGCTTTAAATAAATACATTAGAGAAGAAAACATGAGTGAATAACAAAGATCTAAGGTTCAATTTGATAAAATTATAAAAATAAGAGCAAAATAAAATCAAATAAAGTAGAATGAAATATATAATAAAATGAGTAGTTATTAAATAAATAAATAGTGTTTACTGGAGAAATATCAAGTATATAAAATGTAATTCTTCAATAAAGTTATCAAAATTCATAATCCCTAGCATGAGTAATGAAAAGAGAAGGAAGAAAAAAAAAATCAATAATGAAAAAAAAGGTGATGCAGTGTGTTTTCTACAGACATACAAAAAAGATAATGAATAAATATTAAACTAATAGATCTCAATGAACTAAAAATAAGATAAATAAATTTCTACTAAAAATGTCCTATAAAAATTAAAAGAAAAATTACCCAAAAAATAAATTCACTTTCAGAAGCTTTTACTAAAAGATAATTTCAAATATTTAAGGAAGAAATATTAACAAGCTTATTCAAACTCTCAAAACACTACAAAACAAGAAAAAAGGAAACAGGTCTCAAGTCACGTTTTGAAGCTAGCATAATCCTGATATCAGTCTGATAAAGATATTTTAAAAAGAATATCATAGGGTCAAATCCAAGAAAATATTGTCCTAAACAGACCAATGATGTACAGTATTTATATATATATATATATATATATATATTCTTCTAGTACTTTTACTATTTCAGATCTTAAGTTTAAGTTTTTAATCCATTTTCAGTTAATTTTTGTATACGGTGTGAGATAAAAATGCTCAAGCAATGAAAACAAAAATAGACTGGGATTATATCAAACTAAAAAGCTTTTCCACGCAAATAAAAAAATAAATAGACAAGCAGACAGATAAATGAATGATGAATGAACGAATGAATGAATAAATAAATAAATAAATAAATAAGCAAATAAATAAATAAATAAATAACAGAGTGAAGAGGTAACCTGTGGGTTGGGAGAAAATATTTGCAGCCATACATCTTGGTAAGGGTTTAATATCCAAAATATAGAAGAAACTCAAACACTCAATAGCAAGAAAACAAATAACCTGATTAAAAGATGGACAAATGACCTGAGTAGACATTTATCAAGAGAAGACATGCAAATGGCCAACAGATCTATGAGAAAATGCTCAACATCACTAATCATTAAGGAAATGCAGATTAAAACCACAATAAGATATCATCTCTCATATGTCAGAATGGCTATTGCCAAAAAAATGAAAGATAACAAGTGTTAGCAAGGATGTGGAGTAAAGGGAACCCTTACACATTTTTGGTGGGAATGAAAATTAATACAGCCATTATGGAAAACTGTATGAAGGTACCCTCAAAAATTGAAATAGAACTACCATATGATCCAGGAATCCCACTACTGGGTATATATTCAAAGGAAATGAAGTTAGTGCGTGGAAGACATACTGCACTCCCATGTTCATTACTATATTATTCACAATAGCTAAAATATGAAATCAACCTAAGTGTCCATCAATGGATGAGTGAATAAAGAAAATGTGAATAAAATACTATTCAGCCTGAAAAAAAAAAAAGGAAATTCCTTCCTTAGTGACAACATGACTGAACCTGGAGGATCTTATGCAATATTAAGCCAAGCACGTAAACACAAATACCACATGTTCTACTAACATGTGGAATCTAAATCAGTTGAACTCACAGAAGCAGAAGAGCAGAATGGTAGTTACCAGAGGCTTTGGAATGGGAAGAATGGGAGATGGCTGTCAAAGGGTACAATGCTCCAGTCAGACAGGAAAAATAAATGACAACTATTTGAGACAATAAAAAAAGAAAAATAAATAATTTGGGGTGTGACAGAAATGTTCTATATATTGATTTTGGTAGTGTTTACATGCTTGATTTCCTATGAGTATTTGTCGTAATTGAACCAACTGTACGCTTAAAATGTATGAATTTTATTGTACATCAATTACACATCAACAAAGTTGATTTAAAAAGAAGAAAATATATTGGGCAATCACTCTCAAGTACATATGTATTATTTTAAACACTAGAGAAAATATCAGCAAGTAGGCAATATTTTTTTTTAAAAGAAAACATTATTGGGCTAGATATATTTCAGAATGCTTAATTGTTTTACGATGCAAAAATAAGCAAAAAATTTCTGGTCATTTGTTGATATATAAAATTATGAAACGTATATTTTTGTGGATAAGTTAACTGTAAAATTTGCAAATATGATATCAAAACACATATTTTGCCAGAACATATTCAAATAAATACATAAACATTGTTTGAATGTGAGCTAACAGTATAATGCCCACCAAACTGAGAAGTTATCCTAAGACTAAAGAACAAAGCAGGAAACTGTATATGGTTCACAAAAAGTTTATTATTATTATTACTATTATTATTATTATCATCATCAAAATTAAGGGACAACTACTTACAGAGAATGGCCTGGGCAGAGCATCAATCCCAGTTCTGCACAGTTGCTTTCTCCACAACCATGGGAGGAGGAAGGGGTGAGTTGAAGCTTATAAGGAACTTAAAGACAAAAGTGGAGCTATGTCTAAAAGAGAAAGGCTGAGGAAGTGGAAGATTCCCAGACACCTCCCAGACTCTTGTTGCTTATCTTTGGGGTGTCTGCAGTCATTCCCTTTATCTTACACAAGCATAGAATTCTGTTCCTTTCCCTTTCTCAGTAGCTAAGTAACCTGTGCAGGGGAAAGGTTGTAAATTTTTAAGCCAGAGCTCTGAAGGCCATAAGAATGGAGTGTGTTCTGATCAACACTTCTACAATAATTAAGCACACACACATAAATCAATGTTATTTATCATTTTAACTACTTAAAAGAGGGGGGGGAAACTCACAAGTCCACCTTAAGAGACACAGAAAAAAATTCAACATCACTTCACAATAAACACTATTAGAAAACTAAGAATAGGAGTGAACATTTTTATGCTAATACATGGTAACAGACAAGCATAATGATTAAAAGTGAAGTAGTGATAACTTTATGAGAACAGGAACAAGAAAAGGGTTAGCATTTTTAAGTTGTAAGTGTACTGTAGATTGAAGCAAGAAAAAGAAGGAAAAATTAAGGATGGTGAGGAAAAATCTGTCATTTCTCAGAGATGACATACATTTATGTAAAGAAAATTTTTAAAATAGAAAACTCATTAATTCTGTTACTAATAAGTAAATTCAGCATAAATATGACATGTGACATCATACTTCTTTATAGGTCTTCCCTTGAAACGGTATTTTTCTCCACAACATGATTCTGAGCTGGCTCTATGACTAGGTTCAACCAACAGAGTGTCATGTAAGTGACATTGTCTGAGTTGTAAGCTTGGACCTCAAGAGGTTTTGCATGCCTTTCTTTACAGGCTCTTTTGGGTTCTTGTCTACATTTATCACATAAAAATGTCTAAACTAGCTTCCAAGATGATTACAGACCACATGTAGCCAAGAAGAGTCATCTTATCAAAGTGTTTTATAACAGTAAGTTTCCAGCTGTTCTGGAAACATGGGAGAACCCAATCAGGCACTAAGCAAGGCTCACATCAGCAGAACCACCCAACTGATACTGGGCCAAGTTGTAACTAATAGGACTTTTTTTTTTCCTTTTTGTCTTTTTTTGTGTCCGGCAACAGATCGCAACCCTCAGTGTCACGCCCGTACCGGACTGGGACCGGCAACGGGATCGCAACCCTCGGTGCTGCTCCCACACCTCGCTCAGCCAGTGAGCGGGAACCGGTCTGTATGTGGGATCCGAACCCTCGGCGGGAGTGCCACTGTGCTCCCAAGTGGCGCACTGTAGCAGTGCACCACCGGGCCGGCCCCTAATAGGACTTTTTTTAGGTCTTGTGACCTAAAATTTGGATGTTGATTTATTTTGATAGATTTTGCCATGTTTTATTATACTCCAAACATAACTGACACAAAACTCAACCAAAGATGAGCAAGACCTGTACAAAGAACACAATAAAGCACTGAAAGAAATTCAAGAAGATATGAATAAATCACGGTATATATTAACATGGATAGGGAGATATAAAGATGTGAATGGTCCCATAATTGACCTAAAAATCCATAGCCTTCCCGAACACAACCCTACTTGGATTTTGAATTAAAAAAGAAAGGCTGATTATATAATCTTTATGGTAAAACAAGTGGCTAAGAATCACTGGGGCATTCTTGAAAACAAACAAACAAAAAATTGTTGAATGTACATAATTAGGTCAGTTATCAACATTTATTATAAAGTAATTAGAACAAACACAGCAATTAGGATAGTGTGATGTTGGCATAAAGAAAGACAAATTGAGCAGTACAACAGAATTAGTAGTCCAGAACTGCACCTCTATATAAATATCCTCTTGAATTATAGCAAAGTTTATGTTAGGAAAAAATCATTTTTTAACAAATGATTGTGTCAAGTGGATATTTACGTGGAAGAAAATTATTTGTGATACCTATCAAATACTATATACGAAACAGTAGTACCGATCGTAATTATGAAAAGTTAATTAATAAAAACTATAAGTATAAGTATGCAAGTTAATTAGTATAACTTATACTGGCTTCCATTAAATTTAAGAACTCTTTTTATGTAAGGACACCATTATAAATGTAAAACCAAAGAATATATAAACTATTTGTAATACACAGAACTAGCAAATGTCTCATATCCAGAAAATGATATTTGAAAATATATTACTTAATGAAGAAAGAGACAACCTAAATGAAAAATAAAACTTGAAGATAACTTCACAAAGAAATATTCAAATAGTCAATCAAAACACAAATACATATAGTACCCTATTATTCACCAAGAAAAATACAAAACAATACAAACACTACACACCCATCAGAATGACTAACATGAGAAAGATTGGAAATAACCTGCATCAGTGAAGTTTTTGAGGTTTGGAACTATCGTGCATTGCTTGTGCGAGTGTGAGTAAATTGGTACCATTTATAAAACCTTGGACGATCTACTAAAATTGAATAAAATGATTTCTGATGACCCAGCAATTCCACTTCTCCTACATGCAACCATATTTTTACAGAAAAGTATGGATAGGAATATTCATTCCTATTTTATGTGTACTGAGAAAAATCTTGCAAGCAAAATGAATTGTGGTATATATATTCAATGAAATATTGCACAATAATGAAAATAAATGAATTTTGTTTCACAAAATAACAGTAACGAATCTCACATACATAATGGTTAGTAGAAGAAACCAAAACACAAAAGTATACAAACTCTGTGATTTCATTTAACTAAAGTTAAAAAAAAAGTAAGACATTTAATAGTTTCATCAGCACGTATTATGGTTCACTGGATAATTATAATTTTATTTTATCAGAAATACTTTATAGAAAAGATTGCCTTTGATCATTTAAATTTTTTTTCTAAAAATACAGCACATAAACACATGTGAGAATTAAAAAACACTTGAATTATGGAAATGTTGAATTTTATTTGGAGCTTTATCTAATACCTGGAGTAACTCTTAAGCAACATTGGAAGAAATTTCTTTTTTTTTTCTTTTAGTGCCTCAGATTATATAGTATAAATGTTAACATGTTTCTTAAAATAAAAATTAAAAAAAAGGTGTGTTTGCCAGGTTGCAATTTCTTACACTTGGTTTTATAATAGCATTACCAATCTATTAAAATGTAAAAAGGAAAAATGTAAGAGTACTAATACTAGAATATTTTTAGTAACTTGACCAATAATACCTGAAAGCTCTGAGTTGGTATTTTGGTATTACTCTGCGGATTTTTTTCACTTCTCTACACTCTGCCCACAGTCACCTTGCTCTAACTTACCTTCAGCAGCTGCTAATACAATCCAAGCTCATCCATCTTCTGAACATGATCAGCTGTGTAGAGCTGGGTCACAGCTAACATTACGTCAATGTTGATGGATTGACTGCATTTTACCACCTCACTGATGTTGATCTTATCTTGCTATACAATGTGAAGTCTGGTTCATGGATTACTGATAAGATTACTCAAGAAACCGGGTGGATGTGTGTGGCAAGTTTAACTATCGGAGTCATAAGAAAGAGGAACAACACCATTACTCTGAAGATCTGGAAGCTGGTGACACAGATAAAAAATTATTTGCCCATGTATTTTTCTAAAGTTGGAGGCCAATTTCATTTCAAAGATGGTACTTTACCATAGTATGCTAACACGTTTTTACTTGTTTATTTATATATATTAAAGTCTCATGGTACATAAATATCAAATAATTATTTAAGGTATAATATTAATTATTTTGAAGGACAGTCCATTTATAAGAAAGTTTATTTTAACTTGCAAGACACAGCTGAGCTGAATTCTTTATCACTGTGCATTCTAATAAAAAGTAATAACACAAAAAAAAGAAAAAGAAATTTCACTATTGCCTATTTCCTACTGAGTTAGAAAAAAATAGTCTTTTGTTATGATAAAATGCTTTTGATTCTGTGTAGAAAAGGATGGTACAATTTTATGGCAATGCAATTTATGTTAACAACATAGATGAGCCTATAACTGCTCTCCCATTAAATTTGTTGTTTCTCTATGTTCATCATTTTCTAAAAAGTCCACCATTAAGGTTGGAATATTTCATACTTGTCTCCAAACAAAATGTGTCTCTTTTTATAAATTTCACTGGTGTCAGTTGAGCTGTTATTCTGAGTAGGAAAATGGGGAGAAAAAAGTCATTTCTATTTTTCTCTAAAGGCATTTTATTCATGAGCAAAATCTAAATGGCAAAACCTTATTTCTTTTACAAGTTTGTTCATGAGGATAAATGTTACTCTACTTTTAGGAAACAGCATGAGGTAGCAAAAGTGCTGTCTAATTTATTCCAAGATAAAAATGCCCAATTAAAGCAAAGTAGGCATTTTTCCTAATGTAAATTATTCAGAAAGTCACTTGTATCAAACAAATTAATTACAAAACTGTGAAATAATTTTACTTTATCTATGATATCCATGTATGTATGTAAAACTAGAATAGGTTTATAAAACATGCTTTAATGGATTTAGAAAAATAGGGATATATGTATATGTATATATGCATAAATATGTATATAAACAACTGTACTTCATAGAAAGATTCATATTAAGATTCAGAAAGTTCATAGAAAGATTCATATTATCTTCTAATCCTATTTTTCCACGAACTTTTTGAAATATATATATATATATATA
>NW_007732797.1:131391-157164 GCF_000696425.1 Galeopterus variegatus
TATATATATATATATATATATATATATATATACATTTGGTAGTGAAGATAGGTAGGAGGAGATGGATTGAATTTCATTTAATGTAATAGAATTAATTTGACATAAAATATAATTACAGAAGACTGTTGAGAGAAAAGGTGATGATTGGGTGCATGGAATATATTAAGTGATCAAGACGGCTTTCACTTTCTCCTAAGGTTTACTAAGCTTTAGGCAGTTTTCTTAACTGACTATGGTCCCCTAACCTCCCCCTTTTTAAAGCATTTACTTCAGAAAACTTGTAGTTGCAAATTTATCTTCTACCCCTTTGAAATGCATATAAATCTCCTTGAAAGCCTCTTACTAGGTTTAGGACCCAGTGAATGTCCTTCTCAAGAGCCCTGGAAGCCATTCTTTTGAAATGTTAACTATCAAGAACAGGAACCTGTAGCTTCCAGTCTTTGTGGAATGCAGGAGTCTAAATTTGATGGTTGCCAATTAGCAAACAAAGAAGGCCTAATCAAACAGGAAAATATTTGAAAATTCAGAAATAACTCTTCTGCCCCACTTCCTATTGATTGATAACCCTCCAACACATCCTTCCTTACTTTTTTGTAGCTTATCCCAGCATTTAAAAGCTTTCTGCCTTTCAGTTCAATGGAGCTGGGTTCAATCTCTCTTCCTTATTGCAATAAGCTTGAAAAAGTCTTCCTTGCCTGTTTAACTTTGTCTGGTACAATCTTTCTTTGACGTTAGCCATACAGGAGATTCAGAGTAAAAGTTTTTTTTTTTTCTTTTTATGTGAAATAACAAATTTAATCTGCCCATTCAATTAGTGAGTTTAGTAGATCAATTATAAAACTTTCCACAATTATTATCTCTATCTCCCCATATTAATGATCTTTTCAGTGTGAATTGTAGCTTGTCTTCTCCCTGAGTTTGGGCTTACCTGGTAACTTGCTTTAGCCAATGGAATATGGTGGAAGTAATCTTGCACCTGTTCTATGCCTAGACTTCAAGAGATAGACACATTCTCTTGGAAAGTGACACAATCAACGGAACTAACCTGAATTAGCCTGGTGAAAGATGAGAAGCATTTGGAAGAGAGCTCATTTTTCCCACTCCTGGTTTCCTAAACAGCCAAGAGCAGCTAATCTTCAAACAAGTGATAAAGACTAAACAAGACTAACAGAGCAGCCTACCTGGCCCATTGCTGACCACAGTGTTCGACTGTATATGTAATTTAAAGGACTAAAAGTTTTTCTCTTAAGCCAATTGTTTTTCACATTGGGATATTACATGAGTTAAGACTTGATAATCCTGTGATGTAGAGATTTTAAGCCTGAAATGTTACCTTTAAAGAGTTCATAGTCTTGTAGTGGAGATACACTTATTTCCATAGTACTTATTATCAGTGTTTAATAATAAATATGTTTGTGTGCATGCATGTCAGTCTGCTGTGGCTAATGTCTGCATCCTGCTCACAGTGCCAATTGTCTAGCTCTCGATCCTGTTCGTGACACCAATTGTAAAGCTAGGTGATCACACTAGTTGTCAGACTCTTTTACCTGCCAGTAATCCTGTACTGACTGGGCTGATTGTTGAGCTAGGACTGGGGTCTGGAGCTCCCAGACCCCTTGAGCCCATTCACAGACTGGGTCACAAACCCTTCAGACAACAGGCTGGGTCATCAAACCCCACACATGCCAAGCTGGGTCACCAGATCCCTTCATGCAGGTCTATGAGCTAGGTAACTGGCCAAAAGGTCCATAGAGCTATAGACTGGAAAGCATGGCTGCATGGGGTGGATGCCTGAGGCCGATGCCTGCCCATCTGCTTCACCAAAACTCCTCTCTCTCTCTCTCTCTCTCTCAAGAACACAAGAATAGTAACAAAACTAAAAAGATACATTGGTACACACATGCACTAACTCCACACATGCACACACACAATTTGCTTCCAAAGGATGCTGAACCACACCCAACTGGACCTGAGATGAGGGTCCTGACCAAACCATTCTATTTTCCCAACAATACCTATATAATATTTTTTCCAAAGGGAGGTAGAAGACAACAGGTACACTTAGAAAATTTACCTTTAATATAGAAACAATTAATTGTCCTGCTAGCAGTATGAGTCTAGATGCAGGATTGGGTTATTGCTTACCTGAAAATAAACATGGGTTAGTCATTACCACATAGAGGCGAATACTGTTGTAGCTACCGTAGCTCATCTGAGGTATTTCAAGTAATCCTGGTAAGCACTGGTGATGAATTTGCAATTCTGGCATGCTACCAAATGTATAACCACTCCAAAAAACAATTTAATAAGAATTTGTCACAGTTAGTTAGGCAAGTCTATTTGTGAGTTTGACAATATGACAGAAACAATGCTATGAATTCACTGGATTCATTTTATTTCCTTAATATGCATGAAGATAAACTACATAGCCCCGATTTACTAACAGACAAGGCTACGAAACTGAGTTCTGGTTAAAGAAATGTGGGTACGAGTGATGGTCTCAGGCCAGATGACTAAAACCTATGAGGTCACCTGTTATTTTGTTTTTTGATATATCAGGGTTTATTTGCTACCACAGCATAGCCTAACCTAACCTAAACTAACATCTAGATTGGACAAATTGAATGAAAAGATTAAAATGTTATTTTAATGCTTGAGATATCTTTATTTTATAGAGCTGATGGTCCTCTGTATCTCTATGTTGATTCTAAGAACTCATAGGAAAGTTACGTTCAGATACTATCACAAATTCAATTTTGGAGTAGTATTGGGAGGAATGGATAAATTAACTAGAATTAAATGTTTTTGCCAAATAATGAGTTGTTAATCCTAAATTATATATGATTATATTTTAGTTTGAATTGCATGACATTAATTTGCACAGCAGTAAATTATGGTATATCATATATTATCTGTAATAAGTATAAGTATGAAATTTAGGATTTTGCCAAGTATTTTATGAGCCTATAAAATAGTTTTCCTTAAGCAAGTTTTCCTTAAAAGGATTTTGAAATATTCAAAAATTAACTAGGCCTTTTTGATGACTAAGTAACATAATGTTTCCATTGAATTTTTCTGGTTGAATTAACTTTTTATTTGGAAAAAATGTTTTGATTTAAAATAATATTTAGAATCATTCTACTATAAATTAATGTTCAGACAAAACAAAGGATGATCAGATAGAATAAAAATGATGATAATAATACAATTGATTTGAAAACTCTTTATGTGTAATGTTCAGTGTATTAAAAGAGGATTTATTGCAATTTTAATTACAACCAGAAAGGTTTATTGTTTATGCACCTGAAACATGGAGTGTATAACAGCTGTCACTATAGTGTCATTGTATTATAATTGGTGTTCTTCTGGCTGCTTTTAAATATAAAATCATTTGTTTTGAATTCAATAGCTATTTTAAACTAAATAACTACACTTAATACAAAATAATTACCTATTGCTATTAAGGAAATGTTTCATTTATTATTTACTGCACACAATTTTTTTTAAAAAGTATAATGTGTCTTTGTGTGTGCATGTGTAGTATTTAGGCACATCTACTTAAAACAAGGTAAAGATATTAGGAGGATTGAGAAGCAATAAACATTTCTCAATTCATACATTCTGGGTATGAGAGGATGCTGTACATAATAAAGGGGAACACTAATAATCTAATTTGCAGATTTTGCCATGTAGTTAAAGAGGTTATGATAATATAAAATAATATCAACAAAAAAGTAGGAATGTAATCTGAGTTTGCTTCTATAATGGATGTAGATTGATAATAAACATAAATACCCAAAGTATAATAAAAATAATTGCAATCCAGAGTCAATTCAATGTCAACTGGATTAAGAACAGTGTTATAAAATATACATTGGGAAGAATAATATCTATTTAGAGAAACTGTCAAAGGCAAAAAAGTGACATTAATCTCTCTAATTATTATATACTTACTTCTAAAAGCATGTTGGTCAATACTGCCATTTGACTGTTTCTTGGGTACAGATGTTGCCTTCTCATTAAACTAGCCCAGCACCATCAATGTGAGTTACTATAGTTTTTTATTATTATTGTTATTAATTTTTCTTCCAAATTTTATTTTATTTTGTCAATATACAACGTGGTTGATTATTGTGGCCCATTACTGAAACCTCCCTCCCTCCTCCCTCTCCCTCTCCCTCCCAACAATGTCCTTTCTGTTCACTTGTCATCAATTTCAAGGAATTTTAATTGTTATGTCTTCTTCCTTCCCCCCCATTTTTTTGTATATTTATTTATTTATTTTCAGCTCCCACAAATAAGTGAGAATATGTGATATTTCTCTTTCTGTGCCTGACTCGTTTCACTTAATATAATTTTCTCTAGGTCCATCCATGTTGTCGTAAATGGCAGTATTTCATTCTTTTTTATAGCAGAGTAGTATTCCATTTGTGTAGATATACCACATTTTCCATGTACACCCATCTGATGATGGACATTTGGGCTGGTTCCAACTCATAGCTATTGTAAATAGTGATGCAATGAACATTGGAGAACAGGTATAACTTCAACTTTTTGATTTCCATTCCTCTGGGTATACTCCAGATACTCCAGTGGGATAGCTGGGTTATATGGTAGATCTATCTGCAATTGTTTGAGGAATCTCCAAAACATTTTCCATAGAGGCTGCAACATTTTTCAGTCCCACCAACAATGTATGAGAGTTCCTTTTTTTTGGCAACCTCACCAGCATTTATCATTCACAGTCTTTTGGATATTAGCCATCCTAATTGGGGTGAGATGGTATCTCAGTGTGGTTTTGATTTGTATTTCCTGAATGCCGAGTGATGTTGAGCATTTTTTCATATGTCCGTTGGCCATTCGTATATCTTCCTTTGAGAAATGCCTATTTAGCTCTTTTGCCCATTTTTTAATTATTATTATTATTATTATTATTATTATTATTATTATTATTATTATTATTATTATTATTATTATTATTATTATTATTATTATTATTATTATTATTATTATTATTATTATTATTATTATTATTATTATTATTATTATTATTATTATTATTATTATTATTATTATTATTATTATTATTATTATTATTATTATTATTATTATTATTATTATTATTATTATTATTATTATTATTATTATTATTATTATTATTATTAAACACCTGCTTACCTGTCCAAGTTTTATAGAAATATATCAAAATTTAACTCTCAAAATTGGTTTAACAACTCTGGCTATTTGACTTGTGTACTTTCAATTAAGCTATTACTCTATGTTCAATTTTAAAGAAAATTAAAAATATTAACATTAATCTGAAGTTTCAACACATTTATTGAAAATAAACGACAAAAAAAACACTATTTTTAATATCAGGGACCAGTAGAGGATATAATAAAGCACTGTGTTACATGTAACGTTATATCCTATTGATAGTCATTGATAGGCAATAACAATTATTTTGCTACAGTTTTTTTTAGTGAGTAATATGCAGCATTGTTGCCTGCTTTCCTGTGGTCTCATCATTAGTTATGAGAACTAATCTGAGCTTCAACAAAACAAAACAAAGCTATATTTGTTTTGATAAGTTTTGTTTTGTTTTGTTTTGTTTCAGCTTTGCAACTTAGACGACTCTAGGAAATTTAACATCATTCTTATAACACATGTTGTTGTTTTCTTTTCTTTTTAATCTGTGTTTTTGAAATTGGAAAGAAAGTTGAAAGACATTCATGCTGTTCTTTTTCTTTTTTTTCTTTCTTTCTTTCTTAATGTATCCAATTTTAAAAATAAGGAAAGAAAATCCAAAGTTCCCATTTTGCTCTTCAATAGGAAAAGCCACAGTGTACTGTAGACTGAAATACTTTCTCCTAATAAAGGGATACAACACAGTGACTAGATTAAATAGAACAGGCAACTAAGCCAAAAGCCTGAAAATTCAAAACTCCTGGCCTAGAAGATGGTAGTCTGCCAAGTTATGCAATTTGCATGCCAAATGCTGAGTGAAATTGAAGATACTATAAGGTAAAGACAAATAACCCATATAATAATCTTTTTTTTTCTAAGATAATCCTTAAGCAACTCATTGAACTTTACAACACATATATTTTACAGCATGCAGAAGAATTAAACTCTAAATTATAATTATTTTAGTGTGAATTATATAATTTGTTGTAGGTGAGTCATAGTACAAGTGGCAGATCTTTTGTTATAGTCCCACAGGTACATGAGTTTCTGTCAATTTTTTTCATCTATTTTCTCTCCTGTTTAGATTGGGTAATTTCTTTTTCTTCTTTATTTCTATATTTCAGTTCTTTGTTTTTTTCCTCTATATCCTCCATTCTGCTGTTGAGCCTATCCATTAAATTTATTTTTTGTTTGCCTATAGTAATTTTCAGCATTACAATTTCCATTCTGTTCTTCATATCTTTTTTCTTCACTGAGACTTTCCAGTTATATGACATTTACTCTTTTATTTGTTTCATATGTGTTTGCAATTGTGTATTAAAACATTTTTATTGTATCTGATTTACAGTCTTCGTCAGATAATTCTAACACCTGTCATCACAGTGCCTGCATCTGTCAATTTTCTTTAAACATTCAGTTTGAAGCCTTCCTGGGTCATGCTACAACAAGTAATTTAAGATTAAAACTGGACTGTGGGAAAATGGCAGGCTAGACCAGCCCAGGGCATATTCCTCCCACAGAAGACCACAACAGGCCTACTGACATCATGGCTGCAGTTGCCAGTACCATTTTTTGGACTCAGGACTGTGACCCACCTTCCCACAGAGATGTTCACCCCAATTCCCATAACTGCAGCCTGCAGTGCAGCCATAACTGCTACCACAACTGCAGCAGCCAGGGGTCATCCATGCTGCATTGAACCCCCCATGCTACCACTGCACCAACCACCTTGGCTGCATGTGGCAATGCCTGTGGTGCCACCACACATGGTTGCCTGTAGAACCCCCCCACCCCCCCCCCCCCCCCCCCCCCCCCCCCCCCCCCCCCCCCCCCCCCCCCCCCCCCCCCCCCCCCCCCCCCCCCCCCCCCCCCCCCCCCCCCCCCCCCCCCCCCCCCCCCCCCCCCCCCCCCCCCCCCCCCCCCCCCCCCCCCCCCCCCCCCCCCCCCCCCCCCCCCCCCCCCCCCCCCCCCCCCCCCCCCCCCCCCCCCCCCCCCCCCCCCCCCCCCCCCCCCCCCCCCCCCCCCCCCCCCCCCCCCCCCCCCCCCCCCCCCCCCCCCCCCCCCCCCCCCCCCCCCTCACTGCTGCTGCTATACCAGCCACCACAACCACATGTGGGCCTCACCACCACAGCAGGCTCAACTCCATTAACACAAGGAAGGTCACAAACAGCCACTAGAAAGAGGTAAGTGAACATAGACCCACATAAAAACACAGGATAGCCAAATAAGAGTATGGAAGAAAATTCCCAGCCATCAACAACTCATCCCCCAACTGGGTAAAGCAAGAACTCAGGAGGAGCTTCTGCATGTACAAGAAAAAAAAGAAAAGAAACCCTGCCCAGGGTCATCCATTCAACACAAGGAATTCCAGTATACCCCAGTGCACCTATCAGGGCCACAGGACACTTTAAAGGGTGCCAACAAACCAGCCCAGGGTTATCCACCTCAGCCAAAGAGCAACAGGCAAACAAGCACTTCTCACGAGAACTTGATGACTCAACACAGTGTTATTAATCTCAGAAAGGAGCCACTAAGTGCCCCAGTTCCTAGGCCGTAAACATAGAATATGGCCAAAGTAGCCACGAGGGGATTACACTCCTGTGTCAACCAGAAACCAAGACTAAAATACCTTACTAAATGGTGAAGATAAACTTCACCTACAGGAGGGTGTCTCTCCCCTCCAAAGTAATACAAGAAACACCTGCTCTACTACATGTTCAGACATCAATATAGTGATACTAGAAACATGATAAAACAAACAAACAAAAAAATGTAACTCCACCAAAGGAATACAATAACTCTCAAGTACCAGCCCTTATACAGCAGGAAACCCTTGAAATGACTGAAAAGGAATTTGAGCAACAATCTTAAGGAAACTAAATCAGATACAAAAAGACTCAGACAACACAATGAAATGGGAAAAAGAGATAGATACTGTAACAAAGAATGTAGCAGATGTCCTGGAACTGGAGGATTCATGAAATGAAAAAAAAAAAACTGAGAGCTTAAGCAACAGGCTATGGCAAGTAGAAGAATCTTGAAGAAAGTCCTTTCAAAATAGCCCAGGAGAGACATACACAAAAAAATGATAAACAAAAGGAGAAAGTCTACTTTGTAGAGATATCAGAAAATAATAAATGCACAAGCATGAGAATCATGGGTATTCTGGAAGAGGAAGAGAAAGGAAAAAGCATTAAAAACCTATCCAAGGAAATAATAGTAGAAAACTTTCTAGTTATTGAGAGAGACATGGATTTTCAGATCCAAGAGGTTCAAAGATTCCCAGAAAGACTGAATCTGAAGAAGTCCTCTCCAAGACAAATTATAGTCAAACTGGCAAAGCTCAAAGACAGGGAGAGAATCCTAAAAACAGCAAAAGAAAAACATCAAGTCACTTTAAGGGAGTCCTCATCAGACTAACAGCAGATTTCTCAACAGCTATCCTACAAGCCAGAACAAAATGGGATGAAATATTCTAAGTACTAAAGAAAATAACTGCCAACCAAGAATACTATACCCAGCAATGCTATCCTTCAGATATGAAGAAGAAATAATGTATTTCCCCCACAAACAAAACCTGTGGGAGATCACCATCACACCATCAGCCCTAAAACAAATCCTAATGGGAGTCCTGGATTTGGAATCCAAAAAACAATAACTACCACCATGAACACATGAGAAAGAAGAAATTCCAATGATGGAACAGATATACAAACAAGAAAGACAAATAAACTATAATCTTACCACCTCAAAAAATCAATGAACACCTAAGACAAACAATAAAAGGGACAGGAACAAAAGATATTTAAAACAACCAAACAAAAATCAATAAAATGTCAGGAGTAAGACAATACCTTTCTATAAAAAACCTTAAATATAAATGGATTAAATTCCCTACTCAAAAGACAGACTGGCTGACTGAATTAGAGAAGGTAATCCCAACTATATGCAGTAAATCAGCAGAGAAACACAGGATTTAAACTATACTTCAGACCAAGTAGATCTGACAGATACTTACAGAACATTTCATCCAACAATTACAGAATTTACATTCTTCTCATCAGCACCTGGTCTCCAGTATATATAGGTCTCAAATCAAGTCTCAACTAATGTTAATAAATTAAAATCATTTCAAGTGTCATTTTAGACCACAATGGATTAAAACTAGAAATCAATAACTAGTGAAATCCGGAAACTATACATACACAGAAATTAAACAACATGCTCCTTGATACTCATAAAAATAAAGACACATCATACAGAAACCTGTGGGATACGGCAAAAGCCATACTCAGAGGGACATTTATAGCAATAAATGCTACATAAAAAGAATAGAAAGACATCAAATAAGCAACCTAACATTACCCCTCAAAGAACTAGAAAAATAAGAATAATCCAATCCACAAATTAGCAGATGGAAAGAAATAATTGAAATCAGAGCAGAAGTAAATGATATAGAGACACAGAAAAGATACAAAAGATCAATGAAACAAAATGTTGTTTTTTGAAAAGATAAACAAAATAGACAGACCATTAACTAGACTAAGTAAAAAAAAAAAAAAAGATGGAAGACTCAAATAACAAAAATCAGAAATGAAAAAAGAGACATTACAACCAATGCCACAGAAATACAAAGAATCATTAGAAACTATTATAAACAACTATATGGCAACCAATTTGAAAACCTGGAAGAAATGGATGGATTTCTGGGCACACAAACTACCAAGACTTAGACAAGAAGAAATAAAAAATTTGAACAGACCAATAACTAGCAATGAGATTGAAGCAGTACACTAGCAGTTTTCCAACAAAGAAAAACCCAAGACTGGATGGCTTTACTGCTAAATTCTATCAAACGTTTAAAGATAAATTAATACCAATTCTTTTAAACTATTCCAGAAATTTAAAACAGAGGCCATTCTTCCAAATTCATTTTATGAGGCCAGCATCACCCTGATACCAAAACCAGACAGAACCAGAAAATAAAGAAAGAAAACTACAGGCCAATATGAACATAGACCCCCAAATTCTCAACAAAATATTAGCAAACAGAACACAGCATCATATCAAAAAATTTATACATCATGTTCAAGTTGATTCATCTTAGAGATGCAAGAATGTTTCAATATAAACAAGTCAAGACACAAACTACATAATTATGTCAATAGATTCAGAAAAAGCAATTGACAAAATTCAACATCCCTTCATGGTAAAAGCTCTCAGAAAATTATGTACAGAAGGAAAGTATCTAAACAAAATAGAAGCCATATATGACAAATCCCCCACCAACATTATTCTGAATGGGGAAAAGCTGAAAGCTTTTTTTCTTTAGAATAGGAACAAATCTCAAAAGCTTCTGGGCCGGCCCGGTGGCGCACTGCTACAGTGCGCTGCTTGGGAAGCGTGGTAGGCGCTCCCGCCGAGGGTTCGGATCCCACATGCAGACCGGCCGCTCACTGGCTGAGCGAGGCATGGGAGCAACACCGAGGGTTGCGATCCCGTTGCCGGTCATGAAAAAAGACAAAAAAGGAGGAAAAAAAAAAAAAAAAAGCTTCTGCCCAGCAAAGGAAACAATCCACAAAATGAAAAGATGATCTACAGAATGGGAGAAAATATTTGAAAACTATGCATCCAACAAGTGATTAATATCCAGAATATACAAGGAACTCAAACAACTTAATGCTGAAAAGAGAAGTAATCAATATATAAAATGGGAAAAACAGCTGAATAAACATTTCTCAAGGAAGATAAACAAATAGCCAACATGTACAAGAAAAAATGCTCAACATCACTAATCATCAGGGAAATTCAAATCAAAACCACACTGAGATATCGTCTCACCTCATTTAGACTGTCTATTATCAAAAAGACAGAGAATAACAAATGCTGGAAAGGATCAGGCAAAAGGGGAACCTTCATACACTTTTGGTGGGACTGTAAATTTCTCCAGTCATTGTGCAAAACAGTATGGAGCTTTTTCAAGCAACTACAGATAGAACTGCCATATGATCCAGCAATTCTACTGTTGGTCTATACCAAAAGGAATAGAAATCATCATGTTGAAACTATATTTGCACTCTGACGTTTATTGCAGCTCTATTTACAATAGCCAAGAGATGGAACCAACCTTATGTCCATCAATGAATGACTGGATAAGGAAACTGTGGTATATATACACAGTGGAATACTACTTAGCTATAAAAAGAATGAAATTCTGCCATTTGAAGCAACATGGATGAGTGTGAAAAATTATGTTAAATGAAACAAGCCAGTCACAGAAAGAGAAACACAATATGTCCTCATTTACAAGTGGGAGCTAAATAATAAACAAATAAATGAAAAAAGAAAGAAGGAAAGATACAACAATCACAATAACAAATTGAAATTTCCAAAAGAGAGGACAGAACTGTGGTTACTATAGGTGGAAAAGGTGGAAGGGAAGGGGAGATTAGTGAGAAATTGGTAAAAGGTCACAAAGTATGATTACATTTTGTAATGATGAATGTAATAATTATCCTCTTTTGATCATCAAATACTGTATATCGGTATTGATAGTCAATTCTATACCCCACAGATATGTATATCTAATTATGTTCAATTTTAAAAAGTTTAAAACTGGACACTGTATATTATTTTATAAGAATTTGTATCTTATATAAACCTTCTGTTGTAGTTGGCCTCTTTGACATTATTCAGGTGTTGCCACCTCATTTGTCATTTCAATAGTGGCAGAAGAATTATTACTTACAGTATCAGAGGTCAGACACTGGGACAGATATTCTTCATTTGGGCTAAGGGATAATAAGAAAATGGCATTGGTCCATCTCCTGACAGGATCAAGGACTGGTATTCAAACCGTATATGATGTTGAAAGATGTTGGCTTCCTTCACTGTTCTGCTATATCAGCATTGTTGTGGGGTGACATCATCACCCCTGACAGGATCAGAATTGATAGCCTTAAGCACTAGATAGTGTCCTGTCCCTGTGGTGCAATTTCAAACCCCAATGGTCCAGAAAACATCAAACTATTAGTAATTTTTGCATTTATAATTTTTGCATTTATAATTTTTTTATGTATAAAGAATGATGAAAAAATATTAGAAGGAATAGTAGAAGTAATCTAAGTGACTAGATCTTAAAATAATATACAAAGAACTGCAGCTGTTTGATACCTACATGCATTTAGAAGTGTCTGACAATAAGCAGACATTCACTGTGTGCTATCTATAATGACAATTATTTTTTAAATTATATTATTAAGTAGTAATGAGTAACTACAAGATATAATATTAAAAATACCCCAATCATGACTGGAAATGGCCATGAAATTTGTAGTCTTTAAGAGAACAAATATAAAAGTTTACTGAAGGAGAAAGAAGAAAACTGAAATTTAGGAACTATTAGTGGTGATCATTGCAACAATATGAATTTTTATCATGTTAACATATAAATAAAAATAACTTAAAATATAAATTCTAATAATTTTGCAAATTCAATGACAATCTGTTTTTAAAGGTTCATCTAAAGAGAAACCATGTAAAGTAAGTATAAAGAATTTTTAAATAATTAAAAACAACAATGTGTATTTTTTCTGTCAAATGCTAAATTATAAATATACATATACATTAAATATACATATACATATAAATATAAAAATATACATTAGAATAAAACAGAACTACAAGGTAAGAAATATGTCAAGGTATATGTTGCATATTAAATCAATGAGAAAGAGGAGACTATTCAATAGATAACAATAGCACATTTGACTAATATTTGGGGGAAAAATATTGTTAGTTCACACTACACGTAGTATAATTTCCATACTGTTCTAAGAAGTAATTGTTTTCAAACTATGGTAAAAACAAGAGCAAATACATATTATTATATTATTTTGAGAAAATCTTTTCTATATAAAAAATATCTTAGATTCTGTAAATAAAAACAAAAAGCCTAGTGAAACTACATTAAAATTTAAAGCATCTATATGGAGAAAAATTCATTTGCAACGAAGGTCAGACATATATATTAGAATGAAACAAATGATTTGAATATTTGTTTTGAATATTTGTTTGAGTACAAATAAAATAGAGACCACAGTTTTACATAAATCAGAGCAGATAAAACTAAATATAATTTATACCACTCAAGTGAATAATTAATACAGTATTTTTACACACTGGGGATAAAAATATGAGTTGGGGAATTTCTGTTCAAAATATGAGATTAGAGATGCCCAGCACATCCTGCAGAAGGGGTCCAGAGCAAGGAGTGGACACCTGGGATCAGTGAAGGAGGAACTCTTCCTTGCGATGAGAAAAGTCTACTTAGCCGTGAGTGCTTCCCAGCAGTAACTCCCTATTGCTCCTTCCCCAGCCCACTGTCACCACTACTGAGATTGCCAGCACCATTGTCTCGCTCCAGGACTGGGGTCCATCTCCCACCATGGGGAGTTCTACTTGCTCCCCATAGTGGCCACCAGTGCACTCTGCTGCGCAGCCATGGCCACAGCCTCTGGAGTAGCACACCAAGCAGGCCCAGCTCTGGCTTGGCCCCAGACACCAGAGTACTACCCTACCCAGCTGCAGCCTCCACAGCCCCACCCCATGTGTCTTCCACTGCAGGACACTTGAGCTACCCAGCAGCAGCCTCTGTAGCCCAACCCCACATGTCTTTCACTGTGGTAGACTTGAGCCACTGCTCTCTCAGCACAGGACAGATCATATAGGATACAAATCAACATAGAAACAGAGGATTTAAACTACACTTCAGACCGATTAAATTTGATGGACATCTACAGAACGTTTCACCCAACAACCAGAGAATATAAATTCTTCTCATCAGTACATGGAACATTCTCCAAGATAGACCACATATTAGGTCAAAAATCAAACTTCAAAAAATTTTAAACAGTTAAAATCATTTCAACCATCTTCTCAACGACAATGGATTAAAACTGTAAATCGATAACAAGCAAAACTTTGGAAGCTCTACAAATACATGGAAATTAAACATGTTCCCAAATGACCTACAGGTCAAAGAAGAAATCAAATAGGAAATCAAAAGCTTCTTGAAACTAATGATAATAATGACACATCATACCAAATACTATGGGGTAGTGCAGAAGCAGTACTAAGAGGAAAATTTATTGCAATAAATGATTACATCAAGCAAACAGAAAGACTTAAAAAAAAACCTTAACATCACACCTCAAAGAACTAGAAAAAAACAAGAAAAATCCAATCCCACATTTAGTAGATGAGAAGAAATAATTAACATCAGAGGAGAATTAAATAAAACAGACATCAAAAATATGATAAAAAAAATCAATGAAACAAAAAGTAGTTTTTTTGAGAAGATAAAAATATGCAAACCATTAGTCAGACTGGCTAAGAAAAAGACAGAAGCCCCAAATAACAAAAATCAGAAATGAAAAAGGAGACATCACAACTGATACCAAAGAAATACAAAGAATCATTAGAGACTAGTATGAACAACTATATGCCAACAAATTTGACAACCTGGAGGAAAAAGATAAATTTCTGGATGCATGCAAGCTACCAAGACTGAACTGAGAAGAAACACCAAAACTTATCAGACCAATAATGAGCAATGAGATTGAAGCAAAAATCAGAAGTCATACAAAAAAAGAAATCAAGGACCAGATGGTTTCACTGATTCATTCTACTAAATCTTTAAATAGGAATAATACCAATTCCTTTCAAACTTTTCCAGAAAATTGAAATGGAGGATATTTTCACATATTCATCCTATGAGGCCAGATCACCTTGATACCAAAATCAAACAAAGATACAACAACAAAAAAAAGAAAACTACAGGCCAATATCTACGCTGAACATAGATGCAAAAATCATCAACAAAATACTAGCAAACAGAATACAACAGCACATCAAAAAGATGTGATCTAGTAGGATTTATCTCAGTGGTGCAAAGATGGTTCAACATATGCAAATCAATAAGTGTGGCACACCACATCAACAAAATCAAGAACAAAAACCATGTAATCATGTCACTAGATTCAGAAAAAGCATTCAACAAAATTCAACATCCTTCAGGATAAAGACTCTCAATAAATTAGGTATAGAAGGAAAGTGTCTTGAGACAATGAAAGTCATATTCAACAAACCCACCACCTATATCATCCTGAATGGAGAAATACTGAAACCTTTTCCTTTAAGAAGAGGAAAAAGACAATGATGCCCATTATCACCACTCTTATGTAGCATAGTATTGTAAATACTTGCCAGAGCAACTAAACAAAAGAAGTAAAGAAGTAAAGGGCATCCAAATAGGAAAAAACAAAGTCAAATTGTCCCTGTTGCATATGACATGATCCTAAATATATAGAAAACCTGAAAGACTCTACCAAAAAACTCTTATAGCTCATAAATGAATTCAGTAATGTTGCAGGATACAAAATCAATATACAAAAATCAGTACAGTTTTTATACACCAATAGCGAACTAGCAGAAAAAGAAATCAAGAAATCAAGCTCATTTACAATAGTCACCAAAAAATAAAAATAAAATACCTAGGAATAAATTGAATCAAAGAGGCAGAAGATCTGTACAGTGAGAACTATAAATCACTGCTGAAAGAGAGAATACAAGAGGATGAAAAGACATTTCTTGATCATGGATGAGAAGAATTAACATTGTGAAACTGTCCATACTACCATAAGCCATCTACAGATTCAATGCAATCCCTATCAAAATACCAATCACAGTCTTCACAGAAACAGCAAAAAAAAAAATCCTAACATTGATATGAAACAGCAAAAGATTCCAGAGAGCCAAAGCAATCCTGAGAAAAAAGAATAAAGTTGGAGAAATTACACTACCTGACTTCAAATTATACTGCAGTTCTATATTAACCAAACAGCATGATATTGGCATGAAAACAGACACTCAGACAAATGGAACAAAATAGAGAACCCAGAAATCAACCCACATATTCACAGCCAACTGATCCTTGACAAGGGAACCAAGACATACAGTGGGAAAAGGAGAGCCTGTTCAATAAATTGTGCTGGGAAAACTGGATATCGGTATGTAGAAGAATCAAACTAGATCTGTACATCTCACCATATACCAAAATCAACTCGAAATGGATTAAGGAATTAAGTATAAGACCTGAAACTTTAAAACTCTTTGAAGAATACATAGGTAAGAACTCTCCAGGATGTAGGGCTTGGCAAAGGCTTTATGAATAAGGCCCCAAAAGCACAGACAACAAAAGAAAAAAATAAACAAATGGGATTATATCAAACTAAAAAGCTTCCGCACAGCAAACAATGAACAGAGTGAAAATACAACCAACAGAATGGGAGAAACTATTTTAAACTATACATCTGACAAAGATTAATATCTAGAATATACAAGGAACTCAAACAACTTCACAGTAAACAAATATAATCAATATCTGATTTTTAAAAAGGAGCTAAATAGATATCTTTCAAAGGAGGACATAAAAATGACCAACAGTTATATGAAAAAATGCTCAACATCACTAAACATCAGGGAAATGCAAATCAAAACTACATTAAAATGATTAAGTTAAAAATTAAATCACCTCGCCTCAGTTAGACTGGCTATTATCTAAAAGACAGAGAATAATTAATGTTGGTAAGGATGCGGAGAAAGGGGAACCATTCGGAACTTTTGGTGGGACTGTAAATTAGTACAGCCAATATGGAGAACAGTATGAAGGTTCCTTAAACAACTACGGATAGAACTTCCATATGATCCAGCAATCCCACTCCTGGGAATATGGCCAAATGAATGAAAATCATGATGATGATGAGATACCTGCACTTCCATGTTCATCACGGGTCTATTTATACTAGCCAAGAGATGGAATCCACCTAAATATCCATCAACAAATGACTAGATAAGGAAAATGTGGTATATACACACAATGGAATACTACTCAGCCCTAAAAAAGAAATAAATTCTGCCATTTGCAACAACATGCATGAGACTGGAGAAAATTATGTTAAGTGAATTAAGCCAGGCAACGAAAGAGAAATACAAGTCCTTACTCTTAAGTGGGATCCAAAAAGAGAGAGAGAGAGAGAGAACATCACAATAATACATTGAATGTTTAGAAGGACAGAAATGGAAAGGGGTAGGAGATGGTTACTAGAAATGGAAAGGGGTAGGAGATGAGAGAGGGAGAGAGAAGTTAATGAGAAATTAATGAAAAATTGGTTAACAAACACCAAGAATGATTACATATTGTAATTATGAATAAAGTAATTATCCTCATTTGACCATCAATATTGTGTTCAACTATTGATAGTCAACTTTGTACCCCACAAATATATATAATTAATTAAGCTTCAATAAAATAAATATTTATATAAATAAATATGTGAATTGACAATACATTTTTCAAAAGCTATTTTCAGTAAATATAACAGTTTTAAATTGTCCACTATTCCAATTTCCCTGGCAGTAATCAATCCTACAGGAATAATTTCTCACATACACAAAGTTATGTAGATAAAAATGTTTTGTGTATTACTTTTTTTAATAGAGAAACTCTGTAAGGCCTGAATAATCTTAAAAGTGATAAAAATTAATAAATAATGTATCAATATTAGAGTATTCTTACCATGGCATTCTCTTAAATAATGTAGTATCACTAACAGTATTTCTACCAGAGCATTCTCCCAAACTGTACCAATTCAGAAATCAAAAATATAAATCAGTTATTAATCATGGATATGTCCATGGTGGGCAGGGCGTTTTGTGATACATAGGTATTAATTTCCAAATTTATTTTTATGATTCTGATTGGTTGAACATAAGTACATGTACATTTGCTGTCAAATTGAAATTAAAAATGATAGTTGCCAGATGACCTACGTTACTGTTTCATTTTGTCATGCTCTGGGTTGGTATGCCTTTACTTTAAAATAAATGTTAAGAATAAATTTGCACTTTTAAAATGGAAAAGAATGATCAGTGATAAAAAAATTAATTAATTTTGTCTATATAATTACGCTTCAGATTTGCTAAACCTTTACACTTCTAGAATGTAATGGAATTCCTGAATCGTGTTTCTATTTTTACCCTAGTAGAGTATGTTTCTCTTTGCCTGGGAGTCCTCTCATTGCTTTTACCACCAGTCTTGGGATCAAAGTTAGCTAATGGAGTCAGAAGAATTGTTCTCTTGTTTCTTTGCTTATACCATTGAATATGAGTGACCATTTAATCTGTTATTTGATTTTCTTTAAGTCAGTGGTCTCTAATGAATAAACTTTTTGTCTGTCAGGCAACGACTTTGGAACCCTTCTTAGAATAATGATTTTTAAAAGAATAAATTTACACATATAAGATTCATGAGAAACCAATAATATGTACTGTATTAAATAATACAGTTATTAAAATATTATGAACAAACACATTTCAACATAGTGGTGTTTTTGCTTTTGTATGTTTCCTTATTAAGTATTAAAACACTACATAACAAGTCCTAGATGTCATAATTTTAAGGTTTTAACAAATATCAACAGAATATGGAGATTTTCCAATAATTTATAATGTTAACTGAAAATATATCTTATTTCCTTTGTTAGCAATGGTACAGATAGACTTAATATTAATGTGATTTCTTGTTGTGGGAGACAGCCTCTAAAATGCACCCCCCCCCCATTACTTGGTATTCACATCCTTGTATAATCTGAGTGTGGGGTAAACTGAATACTTTGTTTCTAACAAATACAATACAATAGATATGCTGGGATATTTCTTCTGAGATCAGGTTGTAAAAAGACTGTAGCTTCTGTCTTGGTTTCTCTCTCACTCTGACATGCTCTCTTGCTCTTTCCTGTATTGCTCCCTCTGGGGGAAGCCAGGTGCTTTGTTAAGAGGCAGCCCTGAACAAATACTCAAGTGACTAAGCTTGGAAGTAGACCTTTCTGAGGCTTGCCAGCAAGCGAGTTTTGCAGGAGATATTCCCAGAGTTAAACCTTGAGATGATTACAGCCCTGGCTGACATCTGAGGCTGAAACACTCAGCTAAACCATGCCGAGGTTCATTACCCACAGACATGGTGAGATTGTAAATGTTTATTGTTCCAGCTGCTAAATTTTAGGGTAATTGTTGTGCAGAAATAGCTAAATAATCCAATTGCTTATCCACTAATTAAAATAAATGTTAAATTTTCTTGAATATACTAGCAAAAATAAGTATTTTTTCCTCATCCAGATTTATAGAACTCTGACTTAGGACTCCAAATTAAAATTTCCGATTTTAGACCTACTCATTTGGAATAAAATAATTTTACCCATTTAAATCAAAGATAAAACAAAGTTCCAATTGTAATCATCATTAAATATTTTAACTTCTAGAAAATGAATTAATTAACTTCGTATAATGTATGCTATACGAAGTTATTACGACTGGAAATGGCCATGAAATTTGTAGTCTTTAAGAGAACAAATATAAAAGTTTACTGAAGGAGAAAGAAGAAAACTGAAATTTAGGAACTATTAGTGGTGATCATTGCAACAATATGAATTTTTATCATGTTAACATATAAATAAAAATAACTTAAAATATAAATTCTAATAATTTTGCAAATTCAATGACAATCTGTTTTTAAAGGTTCATCTAAAGAGAAACCATGTAAAGTAAGTATAAAGAATTTTTAAATAATTAAAAACAACAATGTGTATTTTTTCTGTCAAATGCTAAATTATAAATATACATATACATTAAATATACATATACATATAAATATAAAAATATACATTAGAATAAAACAGAACTACAAGGTAAGAAATATGTCAAGGTATATGTTGCATATTAAATCAATGAGAAAGAGGAGACTATTCAATAGATAACAATAGCACATTTGACTAATATTTGGGGGAAAAATATTGTTAGTTCACACTACACGTAGTATAATTTCCATACTGTTCTAAGAAGTAATTGTTTTCAAACTATGGTAAAAACAAGAGCAAATACATATTATTATATTATTTTGAGAAAATCTTTTCTATATAAAAAATATCTTAGATTCTGTAAATAAAAACAAAAAGCCTAGTGAAACTACATTAAAATTTAAAGCATCTATATGGAGAAAAATTCATTTGCAACGAAGGTCAGACATATATATTAGAATGAAACAAATGATTTGAATATTTGTTTTGAATATTTGTTTGAGTACAAATAAAATAGAGACCACAGTTTTACATAAATCAGAGCAGATAAAACTAAATATAATTTATACCACTCAAGTGAATAATTAATACAGTATTTTTACACACTGGGGATAAAAATATGAGTTGGGGAAAGAGAGAATCTTAAATGCTGCAAGTCACCTATAAGAGAGCCCCAATCAGAATAACATCAGACTTTTTTTTGGAAATCCTAAAAGCCAGAAAAGAATGGGATGAATACTAGTGGACAAAAATTTCCAGCCAAGAATACTTTACCCAGCAAGGCTATCCTTCCAAAATGAAAGACAAATAGTATATTTCTCAGACAAACAAAAACTTGGGAGTTCACTACCCCATGAGCAGCTCTACAAGAAATTCTCTAGGAAGTACTGGTTTTGATACCTCATAAACAGCCTTCACTGCCATGAATACTAAAGAAAGAACAAAACCTACCAGCAAAACAAAAATGCTAACAATAAAGAAAAAACATAGTTTATCTACCATCCCAAGAAACCAACAAATACAGAAGACAAACAGAAAATTTAGAAATAAAGGAATAAAAAGCACTTGAGACATCTAAACAAAAATCAATAAAATGCTAGGAGTAAATCAACACCTTTCAATAATAACTCTAAATGTGAAGGGATTAAATTCTCCACTCAAGAGACAGACTGACTGACTGGATTAAAAAGATGGACCCAACAATATGCTCTCTTCAAGAGACTTACCTGACCTGTAAAGACACACATAAATTAAGAGTGAAAGGATAGAAAATGATATATCATGCAAATAGAGATGAAAAAGAGCTGGAGTAGCTATTCTCATATCAATACAATAGACTTTAAAGTAAAAATGATGAAGAGATAAAGAATACTACTATTTAATGATAAAAGGATCTATCCATCAAGAAGACATAACAATCATAAATATGTACACACCCAATGTTGGAGTGGTCAGATTTACAAAGCAAACACTATTAGATCTAAAGAAGGAAATAGACACTAACACCATAATAGTGGGGAACCTGAACACCCCACTCTCAACATTGGACAGATAATCTAGGCAAACAATCCATAGAGAAACACAAGATCTAAACACTTTAGGCCATTTGGACATGGCAGATATCTGCAGAACATTCTACCCAATAACCTCAGAATATTCATTCTTCTCATCAGCTCACAGATCATTCTCCAGGATAGATCACATGGCAGACTAGAAAAAAAGAAAAACAGAATTTAAAAAATTGAAGAAAATTTAAGAGAAATAACAGACAATCTTAAGCTCTCAAATATCTGACTCATGGGTGTTCCAGAGAGGAGGAAAAAGGAAATGGCATTGAAAGCATATTCAATGCTTTCAGGTATAAGGAAAGCTACAGATCGCCAAACTCAGGAGGCCCAAAGATCCCCTAACATATTCAACCCAAAAAGTTCTTATCCAAGACATGTTATAGTCAAATTGGAAAAATTCAAAGACAGAGAGAATCTTAAATGCTGCAAGTCACCTATAAGAGATCCCCAATCAGAATAACATCAGACTTTTCTTTGGAAATCCTAAAAGCCGGAAAAGAATGGGATGAATACTAGTGGACAAAAATTTCCAGCCAAGAATACTTTACCCAGCAAGGCTATCCTTCCAAAATGAAAAACAAATAGTATATTTCTCAGACAAACAAAAACTGTGGGAGTTCACTACCACATGAGCATCCCTACAAGAAATTCTCTAGGAAGTACTGGGTTTTTTTTTGTTTGTTTGTTTGTTTTTTTTAAAAAGATGACCGGTAAGGGGATCTCAACCCTTGGCTTGGTGTTGTCAGCACCATGCTCAGCCAGTGAGCAAACCGGCCATCCCTATATAGGATCCGAACCCGCGGCCTTGATGTTATCAGCACCGCACTCTACCGAGTGAGCCACGGGCCAGCCCAGAAGTACTGGTTTTGATACCTCATAAACAGCCTTCACTGCCATGAATACTAAAGAAAGAACAAAACCTACCAGCAAAACAAAAATGCTAACAATAAAGAAAAAACATAGTTTATCTACCACCCCAAGAAACCAACAAATACAGAAGACAAACAGAAAATTTAGGAAGAAAGGAACAAAAAGCACTTGAGACATCGAAACAAAAATCAATAAAATGCTAGGAGGAAATCAACACCTTTCAATAATAACTCTAAATGTGAAGGGATTAAATTCTCCACTCAAAAGACAGACTGACTGACTGGATTAAAAAGATGGACCCAACAATATGCTCTCTTCAAGAGACTTACCTGACCTGTAAAGACACACATAAATTAAGAGTGAAAGGATAGAAAATGATATATCGGAAATGATAGAAAATGATATATCATGCAAATAGAGATGAAAAAGAGCTGGAATAGCTATTCTCATAAAATGATGAAGAGATAAAGAATACTACTATTTAATGATAAAAGGATCTATCCATCAAGAAGACATAACAATCATAAATATGTACACACCCAATGTTGGAGTGGTCAGATTTACAAAGCAAACACTATTAGATCTAAAGAAGGAAATAGACACTAACACCATAATAGTGGGGAACCTGAACACCCCACTCTCAACATTGTACAGATAATCTAGGCAAACAATCCATAGAGAAACACAAGATCTAAACACTTTAGGCCATTTGGACATGGCAGATATCTGCAGAACATTCTACCCAATAACCTCAGAATATTCATTCTTCTCATCAGCTCACAGATCATTCTCCAGGATAGATCACATGTTAGCTCACAAAGCAAGTCTCAACAAATTTTAAAAAATTGGAATTATTCCATTTATTTTTTCCAATCACAGTGGATTAAAATTAGAAATCAATAACAAATGAAACCCTGGAAACTATACAAACACATGGAAATTAAACAATAGTCTACTTAATGACATATGGGTCCAAGAAGAAATTAAACAGGAAATCAAAAAATTTCTTGAAACTAATGAAAATAATGACACCTTATACCAAAACCTGTGGGATACTGCAAAAGCAGTACTAAGGGGGAAACTTATCACATTAAATGCTTACTTCAGAAGAATGGAAAGATGGCAAATAAACAACCTAATGCTTCACCTTAAAGATCTAGAAAAACAGGAACAATTCAACCCAAAAGTTAGTAGATGTAATGAAATAATTAAGTTTAAAAAAGGACTAAATGCAATAGAAAACCAAAAAAAAAAAAAAAAGATCAATGAAACAATAAGTTGGTTTTTTGAAAAGATAAATAAAATTGACAACCTTTAGCAGGGCTAACTAAGAGAAAAAGAGAGGAGACACAAATAACAATAACTAGAAATAAAAAAAGATGAAATTACAACTGACACTTCAGAAATACAATGAATCATTAGAGACTACCATAAACAACTATACGCCAACAAATTTGAAAGTGTGGAGGAAATAAATAAATTTCTGGACACACACAAACTACCAAAACTGAGCCAAGATGATATAGAAAATCTGAACAGACCAATAACAATAAAAGAGATTGAAGCTGTTACCAGAAGGCTCCCAACAAAGAAAAGCCCAGGACCAGATGGATTCATTGCAGAGTTCTACCAAACCTTCAAAGAGGAACTGATACCAATTCTCTACAAACTGTTCCAATAGATTGAAAGAGAGGCAGTTCTCCCAAACTCATTCCATGAGGCAAAAACCCTGATACCAAAACCAGACAAAGATACATCAAAAATAGAAAACTATAGGCCAATATTGTTGATGAGTATAGATGCAAAAATCCTCCACAAAATACTAGCTAACAGAATACAGGAACACATACACAAAATTATACAGCATGATCAAGTAGGGTTCATCCCAGGGATGCAAGGTTGGTTCAACATACGTGTTGGGAGCCTGAAGCCCCACACCCCTTCTTGTGAGACCACTCCTACGTGACAATCTGCTCAGNCAGAATGCTTTTAGGAAGCAAATTGACTAGCAATATAACGTTATTAATGAGTTCTGAAACATTCATATTCACACATTATCTCAATTGTAAAGGGGCCATTTTAGAAAACCTTTTTTGGGAGTTCTGGTCAAGATGGCAGAGTAGACAGTTCCTAGTGTTGCTTGCTCTCACAAAAAGACTAACTAGCGACTATTAAAAAGCAACAACAGGGCCAGCCCGTGGCTCACTCGGTAGAGTGCGGTGCTGATAACACCAAGGCCGCGGGTTCGGATCCTATATAGGGATGGCCGGTTTGCTCACTGGCTGAGCGTGGTGCTGACAACACCAAGCCAAGGGTTGAGATCCCCTTACCAGTCATCTTTTGAAAAAAAAAAAAAAGAAAAGCAACAACAGGAGACGCTAGATCTGCTACAGAGCAGGCAAGAGCCTCATGCTGCAGGACCCCAGTCCAGGCCAGTGTCCACCAGCCAGAGAGGCCTGAGAGCCTTGGGGTCCACATGCCCCAAGACAGCCACACCAGAAAAGTCAGGCACTGAGGGACCCTCAACCCAGGTTGGTCCCTGCCACTTACAGAGACTTAGGAGCCTTGGGGCCCATATGCTCCAAGATAGCTATGCCAGAAAAGGCAGGTGCTGTGGGACCTTCAGCCCAGGTGTACACCCACCACTTAGAAAGACTTAAGAGCCTTAGGGCCCACACACTCTGGGACACATGCACTGGAATAGACAAGTGTCAAGGGACTCCCAGCCCAGACTAGTTCCTGCTGCCCAGAATTGGCAGTCCCTTCAGGATCCAAGCCAGACATCAGGGTGAAGCGAGTGAACTGTGATAACCCCTGCCATAATGACAAAACACCAAAGGAAAGATAACAGAAACATGAAAAATCAAGAGTGCCCATCACCACCAAAGGAAAACAATAACTCTAAAGCTCTAGATCCTACAGAACAGGAAGTCTTTGAGATGACTGACAAGAAATTTTGAGCAACAATTCTAAGGAAACTAAATGACATACACAAAAACTCAGTTAGACAACACAATGAAATGAGAAAAAATATACAGGATCTAAAAGAAGAAATGTACAAAGAAATCAATGCCTTAAAAAATAATGTAGCAGAGCTTGTGGAGCTGAAGGATTCATTCAGTGAAATAAAAAACACAACAGAGAGTCTAATCAGCAGGCTAGAAGAAGCAGAAGAGAGAATTTCTGACCTTGAAGAAAGGCTGTTTGAATTAATACAGGCAGACCAGAAAAAAGAAAAACAGAATTAAAAAAAATTAAAGAAAATTTAAGAGAGATAACAGACAATCTTAAGCTCTCAAATATCTGACTCATGGGTGTTCCAGAGAGGAGGAAAAAGGAAATGGCATTGAAAGCATATTCAATGAAATAATAGAAGAAAACTTCCCAGGTATAGGGAAAGCTACAGATCGCCAAACTCAGGAGGCCCAAAGATCCCCTAACATATTCAACCCAAA
>NW_007732798.1:0-1281 GCF_000696425.1 Galeopterus variegatus
ACACTGAATCTGATGGCACCTCAATCTTGGACTTCCGAGCCTCCATAACTGAATAATATATGTCTGCTGTTTTTAAGCCACATGGTCTATGATATTTTGTTACAGCAGCCCAAACAGACTAAGAAATATTCATTCTTATATTTAATGAATATTTACTGAATACCTTCTGTGTGCCATGTTAGGTGTAGGCGCACAATAGGAAGCAAAATAAATAAAACCCCATCTCATAGCTTGGATGGTATTGTAGGTTATTATTAGTATCCCAGGATCTGAAGTCAGACTGCCTAGGCCAAAATCCCAGTTCCATTACTAACTGTGTGACCTAGAACACAACTTAAACTCCTGGAGCTATGAGGAAGAGAGATGGAATTCAGAACCAGAAAGGCGAGGCATTAGACTAGGACTTCACCTTGTAAGTAAGGATGAACCTGAACGGGACTGGCCTTCACAGGGATTCCAGCCCAGCGTCAAATAATCTCAATCCTTGACACTAGATGAAGTGATCCCAGAATGCTAGTGCCCACAAGTGCCTGGCATAAAAATTAAATCTTCTCTGGAGAAAAATAACATAGGGTCAAAGTAAACTATTTCTACAAGCAATTTTTCTAAATATAACACAACATAAACAAAAACACAAAAACTACTAGAAAATCTCTACTGCTACTAAAGAATATCTTTGTGACGTTGGGGTAGGCAAAGACTTATTAAAGAGGATGCTAAGGGCACTAACCACTAAAAAAGGGAGAGGGCTTTATCAAAATCTGAAATTTCTGCCCATCAAAAACTAGCATCAAGAAAATAAGTAGGGAACTGAATCTTCAGGCCTGCAGAGCACCAGGCCAGATCACGCTACTCCTCCAGGTTCCAGACTTGCCCAGTGGACCCAGCGGCCAGGCTGGCCCTTATGAATACCGGCTCCAAGTTCATCCCATGCCAGCCAGATCCTGCAGCCCAGACTCCAGGCCAACCCTGTGAACTGCGTCTCCGGAATCACTGCGTTCAAACGCTTTGCACAGCCGAAATAAAACTCCTAAGAGGGTTTGACTTTTTTCTGGTTTGTATGTGCGTGTGTGTTTTGGGAGGGGGGAAGCCTCTGGTGTCTGGCGCCTGCGGGTTTCCGTGCGGACGGCGCAGCTGCGCGGCGCCTCGGGACAGCGGCGGCAGAGCAGGGACCCGGCGGGGGAGAAGGACGGGGGTCCCCGACACTCACCGACCAGGCCTCGCCGCCGCCTCCGCCGCTGAGGGGCGCGTGGACCCAACGCCCTCCCCAACCGTCCCCCA
>NW_007732798.1:2142-4930 GCF_000696425.1 Galeopterus variegatus
GTTGTGGGGAGTCACGCTGGTGACCCCCGTTGTCTGCTGCTTGGCGCCGGCCTGCCCACAAGTCCACAGAAGTGTTTCCCGCTTCCCAGACCCGGTCGCTGTCCCCCTTGGCCAGCCTAGACGGCTGGTACCCTGAGGGATGCTCCGCTGTTGTTCGGTGACTTTGTGACAGCTACACCTGAGCGAAGGCCTGGGTCGCAGCCTCGGCAGGGGCCTCTTCCAAGGTTGGTTGGTCCTCGGGTATTTCCCCTCAGCCGTAGGGCGGAATATTCGTTACAGTTCTTTTTACCTCCTGATCATCCCCTGTCATGGTTAATATTCCTTAAACTTCCCCGGTCAGTTTGCTGTGTGCTTTCCTGTCTCCTGATGGGGACCCCGACTGATACAGCTGCTTGCTTGCGGGGTGACCTTGGTCACATCTTCTGAGCCTTCCATGGACGGTGAGGGCACCTCACCAGCTCGGAGGGTTGTGCTGGGACTGAATAATAATGCACTGCAAGGAAAGTCTTTAGTAGAAGGCCTGACACCTAATAGTTTTGTTTCTTACTGGGAGGTGAAGAGGTGGGACAGGGGACAGTGAGGGGCAGTGAGAGGGACTACCGGAGTNCCGACTGATACAGCTGCTTGCTTGCGGGGTGACCTTGGTCACATCTTCTGAGCCTTCCATGGACGGTGAGGGCACCTCACCAGCTCGGAGTGTTGTGCTGGGACTGAATAATAATGCACTGCAAGGAAAGTCTTTAGTAGAAGGCCTGACACCTAATAGTTTTGTTTCTTACTGGGAGGTGAAGAGGTGGGACAGGGGACAGTGAGGGGCAGTGAGAGGGACTACCGGAGTAATTTTAAGGAGGATCATTAATGAAGCCAACTGAGAGACCTTTATAAATGCACCCCTGGGAGAGCTGGGGGCACAGACAATGTGATTGTCTTAAGACATGTAGGCTCAGAACTACGTGCACGGTAGAGTTTAATAAAATGAGTTCCTTTTCCCTTTTTAGAGATGGCCGTACTGAGACACAAATTTTGTAATTACTGAAATCAGTTGCCAGAGATCTATGGCATGGGAATGTAAGCCATGGGAAGTTATACTACGGCTAAAAGTAATAGAACAGAGAGTAACTTCTAGATACTGCTTTATTACAGTATCCAATTGAGGATGTGGAAACCTTGAGCAAGTTACCCCAGAATAGAGCAGATTCATGGACTCTTTTCATTTTGCAGTTTGACAAGGCCCAGTCTGCTCATCTGACCATGAATCCTGGAGAGGTGATTAGATCTGTCATATTGCTTTGGAGGGATCCCATCTGCCCAGTTATCAGAAGAGCTGTCTACTTCCCTCTCCACTTCATTTCTTCTTAATTAGAGCAGGAAAGAGAATACACTTTTTTTTTTCCTTTTTGTCTTTTTTCGTGACCGGTAACGGGATCGCAACCCTCGGTGTTGTGCCCGCACTGCGCTCAACCAGTGAGCGGACCGGTCTCTATATGGGATCCGAACCCTCGGCGGGAGCACCGCCACGTTCCCAAGCACCGCACTCTACCAAGTGCACCACCGGGCCGGCCGGAGAATACACTTTTTAAAGAATGTTTTTGCTTTCTGTTCCTGGGCACTGAATGTTCTCCATGCAAAGGTTCCCTTACAAATGTAGGTAAAATCATGGTTTGACTTTTGGAAATAATAACACAACTTATTCTTTAAACTTTGATTTTAAACTCTTTTTGGTATGAAATTGGTGAGTGTGTGTATGCATGTGTGTGTATGTTTGCATACATGTATGTATGTGTGTGTGCACACATGCGCTTATCCATAAGAAAGAGGACTTGCTCCAGGCCTTGTACTCTTTTTATCCATAACTCACCTGGTAAAACATAAAGCTCTTGTTTTTTGGGCTGTCCAATCTGATAGCACCATCATTTCTGGATGTTTCTATTGAAACATCCACGTATAGGTTCTTCTTCCCACCCTGATCAATGCTGCTTTTTCGTATTTCTAGGATAGAAAACACGGATCTCACCAAATGTCTTTAGATTTGCACATGCTGGATACACAGGATACCCATCTAAATCTGCAAAGGAGACAAACTTTCTCCTTTGGGGAAATCTTTATTACATAAATATATTTACACCAAGACATACACACATAGGAAAGCCCCGCTATGTATCCAGGCTGAGAGAGACATAGGGGTCACTGGTTCCAAATGAATTTCATAGCACCATTTTTTCCTATTTGGCTGATTATCCAGGTTAGCAAAGGTAAGGAAAACTTGCTCCAGTGTTATCTGACTGATGGAATAATCTTCTAAATCAAATTGCTCTTTAGCTTTCTCCAAAATGCCAAACACCTTTAACAACAACAACACAAAAAAGCACAGTTATTGCATTCTCCCCTTGAGCCCCAACCCAGATGAGCCTCTCATCCACTTCCCCAACTCCTGTGAAGTTTATGTTGGAGGACAAAAGGCTCTGAAGGGGAGATGAGAAAGTGGAAGGAATAGATCATTGAGAAACTAGGAGGACGCAGTTCTCTGTCCCCATTCTCTTGGTGGACATGGATAGTAATGGGAGTTAGGGGCAGAAATCAAAGCAATCAAACTCTAGGGGTGTTTGAAAAGTAACCTAAAGGCTCTGCTCCTCCCACAATGTCAGGTTGCTGTATGCATGCCTGAATCCTAAACACTTCCCATCATTAGTGCTCTCTTAACATTTCATATTAGAAGGGCATGGTTTCGGGCCGGCCCGGTGGCGCATGCTACAGTGCGCCGCTTGGGAGTGCGGTGGCGCTCCCGCCG
>NW_007732798.1:6157-8266 GCF_000696425.1 Galeopterus variegatus
ACATGTGCTTAATATAAAAAAATTTGAGCCTTCTTAAATTCTAATGTTACTATCAGCCTGTGCTTCTGATCATAGTGCTGACACTATGATCTGGAAGGTTTTTCCTTCTGGTCTGTGTGTATGCATGCACAGTGTGTCTGGTAGGAAGGAGAGCAGACCAAGGCTGCCTTGCTATTGTCATGATTATGCAATCTCCATGCCACGTGAAAGAGAAAATCACAAATAAATCACAAAATCAAGCCAGGTGTTCTTTCTTTCACAGATAAGAATCTACTGGTGAAATGAGAGGGAAGAGGGTGGTATTTATTCCTAATTTAGAACAAACAGATGTGTCTGTACTTTTCATTGCATATTTGTAGATTATTGCAAATTAAATTAACTGGGATTAAAAATGTTTTTATAGATACTTGTTTGTAATGGTGTGTGTTTTTTTTTTTTTTTGCTTTATTGGCCAGCTGGTATGGGGAACTGAACCCTTGACCTTGGTGTTACAAGGCTGTGCTCTAACCAGCTGAGCTCACTGGCCAGCCCTGTTTTTTCTTAATATTAGTCTTAAAGCATGTATTGTCTTCATGATCATATAAGCCTCTTTTATTATGAAATATTTCAAGCACAGAGCTTAATGAATTAGTTAAAGCAAACACACATGAAAACTACCCCATGCAGGTCAAGTAATGCACTCCTACATGCCAGTTTCCAACCTCTATCCCCTGTAAAAGTAACCAATGCCTTCATAGTTACAGTAAGCATTTCCTTTTTTTATTGTCTTTTTGTCTACATCTGCACCTCTAAAAATTGTAATTTGGATTTTCTTACTTTTGAACTTTATATGAATGGAATCATTCAGTGTCTATTCTTTTCTTTCTGCTTCTTTTACTCAATTATGTTTGTAAGTTTCACTCATGTTATATATAGTTAGTATTCATTTGTTTTCCTTTTGGCATAGTAGTATGGTGTAAGAATATTACATAATTTATTTTTCATTTAGCTCCTGATAGACATATGAGTTGTTTCTAGTGTCTGCCTATTGGATTCAATATTATTTTAATTTATCTCCTGGAACAGGTGGATTCAAGCATTTAAGGTATACACCTAGAGGTGGAATTTGGGGGCCATTGGTCTTTTGAAAGGTGGTTGTATCAACTTCCAGCTCCGCCTCAGAAATACAGAGAACTGGAAAGAGTGTCACTCCCACCCTTACAACAAGAAAAGGCTGAGCAACTGCAAATTGATGGCTTTTCTTAAACTCATCAGTTCTTTGACTGGGCAAACACTGAACAAACAACGAACCCAACCTCCAGGGAGAGACAGGCGCCTGCAGCGAGACACAGGACAAGAGCATTTGCTTATACAAGGCAGACACTGTTGGATGCCATACGAGCTCGTAACAAGATTTAGCTAAATATTTTTTAACGGATTGCTAAAGACTGAGTATTTGAGTAGAAATAGAGCATGAAGACCATTCTTTTATGTTTAACCTCTTTGATTGAGTTTGCTTTAGTAGTGTTTCTTATCTACAACAGACAGTTGAATTTAACTTATTAGCCAATCTTAAATTTTTCTTTCCATTAGAAAGTTAAGCCTTTTTACATTTATTGATAGTACCAGTATGTTCTACAGAAGTTTTCCCACATTGTTCTATAATTACATATAACTAGAAATGCAAATATCTACATACATGCATAAGTATAAACATACACGCACACACATTCCCACTCTAGTTGGTTCTATTTCTTGTTATATTTTTGATATAGGAAGGTTTATATATTTTTTCTAATAGCTAATTTCATACTAATATTTTTATACTAATAGCCATAGTCCCCTCTTTTAAAGATACTGTCTTTTGGTTTAGTTCTCTCTTCCTGCACCTAATTTAAAACAATATTCTTTTATTCCCAGCTAATATCTGAAATACATTCAGTAAGCATACTTAACTTTCCATATATTCTTTGCCTTCTTCCTCTCCATCTTTTAATAATTTGTATCACACATACATTTCTAAAACATGTATCAATTATGTGATATTTTGTCATGCAGATACCCTGCATTCAGCCCCAGTTCTAGAGGTACGTATATTCAATGTTCACCATTGTTAAGTTCTCAGCAGAA
>NW_007732798.1:8498-10754 GCF_000696425.1 Galeopterus variegatus
TCAGCCCCAGTTCTAGAGGTACGTATATTCAATGTTCACCATTGTTAAGTTCTCAGCAGAAACTTCTTCAATCAGTTTTTATTTATTTATTTATTTATTTATTTCCTTTTTGTCTTTTTTTTTTTCGTGACCGGCAATGGATCGCAACTCTCAGTGTCGCACCCGTACCGGACCGGGACCGGCTACGGGATCGCAACCCTCAGTGTTGCCCCCACTCCTCACTCAGCCAGTGAGCGGCCGGTCTGTATGTGGGATCCGAACTCTCAGTGGGAGCGCCACCACGCTTCCCAAGCGGCGCACTGTAGCAGTGCGCCACCGGGCCGGCCCTTCAATCAGTTTTTAGTTGATCTACATTTTTTTGCTTTGTGTATTCTTCAGGAAAGGCAAATAGGAACAATATTCCCAATCAGTTTTCAGTTGATCTACATTTTTTTGCTTTGTGTATTCTTCAGGAAAGGCAAATAGGAACAATATTCCCCAAGTTCTTCTGTGTTCATGACTCTTTGTGACTCTTAATCTTGAAGGTCATTTTGGCTGGAGGTAAAAACCTCACATGCATTTTTCTTTCATTGAGTATCTTAAACACATTATATGCTCTCCTATCATAAAACCTTCTTTTATAAAGTCTGCATTCAATCTGATTTTCTTTTCCTTATAAATGTCTTGCCTTTTTGTCTACATATACAAATATCCCTTCCCTACTTTAAGGTGCAATAGTTAGAATATTCCTAATGTTAGAATATTCCTTGGTATTAATGATTAGGGGTCAATTTTTTCAGGTTTTCTAGTTTCCCTTTCAACAAGTAGATTTGCGTTTTATTTCAGGAAATTTTCTTGAATGATAGTTTTTAGCATTTCTTTAATTCTGTGGCTTTACTTTTCTTCTTTGTGGACTACTTTCACAGGTGTTTTGGACTGTCATTGCCTGGCTCCTCTCCTACTTTCTTTCAAATACTTATTTCTATTTTTCTTTGTTGTCTTTCCATTTCTCTCCTTTCTGTCTCTATTTCCCTTGTTGCACTTTGAGAGTCAAGTATTTCTGAAATGTTTACTTAAAAAAAGTCTCCAATACCATTGACTGTCTTTGTATATTCCTCTGCCATCTAGTCATCTAATTTTTCAGCCCTTCCAATTTTTCTTTCATTAGCATCTTTCCCATTTGTAATGTGTTAAGCTCATATTGAAAGATAATAGGTTTCCTATGTTTTGTGACATTATAAATCTGCTATGCTTTCACCATCTGTTAGGTTTTTCTCTTACCCTTTTTAACTTATATTTTTCTGTGTGGTTCAGTTATAATCCTTTCAGTTGTTAATGTTTAAGTGAGTGTATTAGTCCATTTCTATTGCTTATAACAAAATACTTGGAACTGGGTAATTTTTAAGAAAACAAAATTTATTGCTTACAGTTTCAGAGGCTGAGGATTCCAAAGTCCAGGGAACACAGCTGGTGAAGGCTTTGGTGGTGGTGACAGTTACCCAGGGGCCTCACATGACAGAAAATGGAAAATGATCAGGCAGAGAGAGAAAAAAACTAACCTCCTCACTCACTCTTAATTTAAAGCCCTCAGAACCACGCCCCTGACCACCATTATTAATCCATTCACTGTGGCATGGTCCTACAATCTAATCACCTCTTCAAGGTGCCACCTTGCAATTACCATAATAGGATTTCCCACCCTCAGCAGTTAAGTGAGAATTAAGCTTTGGGGGGACATTCAACCCAAGGCAGTGAGATAAAATTTTTTAAAGTATTGGAAGGAGTTTCCTATGCAGAAAGTAGTGGTGGAGGCAGGGGAGGACAAAATAATTTTCTTTGCTTTGCAGCTGTGGGGTTCCTTCCTGAGTTTTCTGGGATGTATTAAATGATATGGCCTCTCGGTGTAAACCCTCCCCTTGTATTTTCTGATACCTGGTTCCTGTGGTTTTCTCTCCAGTCCAATCCTAAATTAGGGATGCTTTTTCTCCAGAGGGGATCTGTGTTTGCTTCTGTTTGGAATCTAAAGATGCTACTGACCACCCAACTTGCCCACTTTGAGGGTCCTGCCTTTACATGTCAGGTCCTACCTCAGCATGAGCTCCCCAACCCTGAAGAGGTTCCAGAGCCTCATCTCTAATTCCAGTGCTGACCATGGCATTTGCTTCCAGGATTTGCATTTTCTTACTGTTCACTCTTAGGTTTCAGCTCACTGTTTCTTTTATTTTTTCCTTCCTTCCAATTGACTTTTGCTAGTAATATTTATTTCTTTTAAAAAAA